>NW_017681886.1:0-450 GCF_001879085.1 Nicotiana attenuata | reverse complement strand
AGAGATGGGGACTGCGGGCAAGGTCATTTCTGTAGACATTTCCACACTTCCTTTCGATCTGGTAAAGTATTGATGCGATGCCAGCTTACCACAACCAACCACCGTTTCTAAGGCTAAGCTTAATTGACAGCAACACACGGTTAGTTTGAGACAAGTAACAGATAGGTAATCGCACATTGGGGTGTGATGCACCTATACAGTTAAACGGACGTCTACATGTTTGCACTGGTTGCATGCGCATCCCGGCTTTTCTTTTTCTATTTTCTCTTCTTTTGATTTCCACTCTTTGTTTCTCTTGCTTTTCTTTCTCTTTTTGTTTTTCTCTCATTTCTCTTTTCCCTCTATTTTTTATTTTCTGTCTTTTCCCTTTTCTTTTGCCTATTGGTTTTTCTCTCGTATTTCCTTTATTTTTTCTTTTTGTCGTTTTCTTTTCCTCTTCTTTGTTTTTTC
>NW_017681885.1:10490-10789 GCF_001879085.1 Nicotiana attenuata | reverse complement strand
GGGCTCCAATCCCTGAGTTGAAATTTTTAGACATAGGGCCTCCATTCCCTAGTCGCCTTTTTTACCAACATTAGGGCTCCAATCCCTTAGTTGAGATTCTTAGACATAGGGCTTCCATTCCCTTGTCGCCTTTTTCACCAACATTAGGTCTCCAATCCCTGAGTTGTGTTTTTAAACATAGGGCCTCCATTCCCTAGTCGCCTTTTTCCAACATTAGGGCTCCAATCCCAGAGTTGAGATTTTAGGCATAGGTCCTCCATTGCCTAGTCGCCTTTTTTACCAACATTAGGGCTCCAATC
>NW_017681885.1:5135-5597 GCF_001879085.1 Nicotiana attenuata | reverse complement strand
GACATAGGGCCTCCATTCCCTTGTCGCCTTTTTTACCAACATTAGGGCTCCAATCCCTGAGTTGAGTTTTTAGATATAGGGCCTCCATTCCCTTGTCGCCTTTTTCCAACATTAGGGCTCCAATCCCTAAGTTGATATTTTCGACATAGGGCCTCCATTCCCTTGTCGCCTTTTTACCAACATTAGGGTCCCAATCCCTGAGTTGAGATTTTACACATAGGGCCTCCATTCCCTAGTCGCCTTTTACCAACATTAGGGCTCCAATCCCTGTGTTGAGATTTTTACACATAGGGCCTCCATTCCCTAGTCGCCTTTTTTACCAGCATTAGGGCTCTAATCCCTTAGTTGAGATTTTTAGACATGGGGCCTCCATTCCCTTGTCGCCTTTTTTACCAACATTAGGGCTCCAATCCCTGAGTTGAGTTTTTAGACATAGGGCCTCTATTCCCTAGTCGCCTTTTT
>NW_017681885.1:0-290 GCF_001879085.1 Nicotiana attenuata | reverse complement strand
TTTTATCAACATTAGGGCTCCAATTCCTGAGTTGAGATTTTTAGACATAGGGCCTCCATTCCCTAGTCGCCTTTTTTACCAACATTAGGGCTACAATCCCTGAGTTGATATTTTAGACGTAGGGCCTCCATTCCCTAGTCGCCTTATACCAACATTAGGGCTCCAATCCCTGACTTGAGAATTTTGGACATAGGGCCTCCATTCCCTAGTCGCCTTTTTTACCAACATTAGGGCTCCAATCCCTGAGTTGAGAATTTTAGACATAGGGCCTCCATTCCCTTGTCGCCTTT
>NW_017681884.1:5042-10791 GCF_001879085.1 Nicotiana attenuata | reverse complement strand
TCACTCCCTAGTTGATGCCAGCGTGACCTGATGACTTTCAACATAGGGTCCTACTCCCTACTTGATGCGAGCATAACCTAATGACTTTCCAACATAGGGTCCCACTCCCTAGTTGATGCCAGCATAACTTGATGACTTTCCAACATATGGTCCCTTTCCCTAGCAGATGCCAGCATAAGTTGATGACTTTTCTAACACAGGGTCCCACTCCTTACTTGATGCCAGCAGTTGATGACTTTCCAACATAGGGTCCCACTCCCTAGTTGATCCTAGCGTGACCTGATAACGTTCCATCATAGGGTCACACTCCCTAGTTGATGCCAGCATAACCTGATGACTTTTTCAACATAGGGTCCTACCCCCTAGTTGATGCCAGCATAACCTGATGACTTTTTCAACATAGGGTCCTACCCCCTAGTTGATGCCAGCACAACATGATGACTTTTCTAACATAGGGTACCACTCCCTAGTAGCTGATGACTTTTCCAACATAGGGTCCTACTCCCTAGTTGATGTCAGCATAACCTGATGACTTTTCCAACATAGGGTCCCACTCCTAGTTGATGCCAGTATAACCTGATGACTTTCCATCATAGGGTCTCACTCTATTTGATGCCAACATAACCTGATGACTTTTCCAACATAGGGTCTCACTTCCTAGTTGATGCCAGCATAACTTGATGACTCTCCTACATAGGGTCTCACTCCTTATTTGATGCCTCCATAAGCTGATAACTTTCTAATATAGGGTATGACTCCCTCGTTGATGCCAGCATGACCTGATTTCCAACATAGGGTCCCAATCCCTTGTTGATGCTAGCATAACCTGATGAATTTCTAACATAGGGTCTCACTCCCTAGTTGATGCTAGCATAACCTGATGACTTTTCCAACATAGGGTCTCACTTCCTAATTGATGCCAGCATAACCTTATGACTCTCCAACATAGGGTCTCACTCCCTAGTTGATGCCAGCATAAGCTGATGACTTTTCCAACATCGGGTCCCACTCCCTAGTTGATGCGAGCATAACCTGATGACTTTTCCAACATAGGGTCACACTCCCTAGTTGATGCCAGCATAACCTTATGACATTCTAACATAGGGTCCCACTACCTAGTTGATGCCATCATGACCGAAAGACTTTCCAACATAGGGTCTCACTCCCTAGTTGATGCCAGCACAACTTGATGACTTTCCAACATAGGGTCTCACTTCCTAATTGATGCCAGCATTGCTTGATGGCTATCCAACATAGGATCTCACTCCGTAGTTGATGCTAGTATAAGCCGATGACATTTCCAACATAAGGTCCCACTTCCTAGTTGATGCTAGCATAAGCCGATGACTTTTCTTACATAGGGTCTCACTCACTAATTGATGCCAGCATAACCTGATTACTTTTCCAACATAGGCTCCCACTCCCTAGTTGATGCCAGCATAACCTAATGACTTTTCCAACATAGCATCCCACTCCCTAGCTGATGCCAACATAACCTGATGACTTTTTCAACATAGGGTCGCACTCCCTAGTTGATGCCAGCATAACCTGATGACTTTNACATAGCATCCCACTTCCTAGTTGATGCCAGCATAACCTGATGAATTTTCCAACATAGGGTCCCACGCCCTAGTTGATGCCGGCATAACTTGATAACTTTGCCAACATAAGGTTCCACTCCCTATTTGATGCCAGCATAACCTGTTGACTTTTCAAACATAGAGTCCTACTCTCTAGTTTATGTCAGCATAACCTGATGACTTTTCCAACATAGCGTCCCACTCCCTTGTTGATGGCAGCAAAACCTGATAACTTTTCCAACATAGGGCCCCACTCCCTATTTGATGCCAGCATGACCTGATGACTTTTCCAACATAGGATCTCACTCCCTAGTTGATGCCAGTATAACCTGATGACTTTCCAATATAGGGTCCCACTCCGTAGTTGATGCCAACGTGACCTGATGACTTTCCAAAATAGTGTCTCAATCCCTAGTTGATGCCACCGTAACTTGATGACTCTCCAACACAGGGTCTCACTCCCTAGTTAATGCCAGCATAAGCTGATGACTTTTCAAACATAGGGTCCTACTCCCTAGTTAATGCCACCATAACCTGATGACTTTTCCAACATAGGTTCCCATTCCCTATTTGATGCCACCATAACATAGGGTCACACTCCCTAGTTGATGCTAGCGTAACCTTATGACTTTCTAACATAGGGTGCCACTACCTAGTTGACGCCAACGTGACCTAATGATTATCCAACATAGGGTCTCACTCCCTAGTTGATGCCACCATTACTTGATGACTTTCCAACATAGGGTCCCACTCCCTAGTTGATGCTAGGATAACTTGATGACTATCCAACATAGGATCTCACTCCCTAGTTGATGCTAGTATAAGCCGATGACTTTTCCAACATAAGGTCTCACTCCCTAGTTGATGCTAGCATAAGTCGACGACTTTTCTTACATAGGGTCTCACTCACTAGTTGATGCAAGCATAACCTACTGACTTTTCCAACATAGTGTCCCACTTCCTAGGTGATGCCAGCATAATCTGATGACTTTTCCAACATAGGGTCCCACTCCGTAGTAAATGCAAAAATAAACTGATGACTTTTCCAACTTAGGGTCCCACACCATAGTTGATGCCAGTATAACCTGATGACTTTCCCAACATAGGGTCCCACTCCCTAGTTGATACCAGCATAACCTGATGACTTTTACAACATAGCATCCCACTCCCTAGTTGATGCCACCATAACCTGATGACTTTTCATACATAGGGTCAAACTCTCTAGTTGATGCCAACATAACCTAATGACTTTTCCAAATAGGGTCCCACTCCCTATTTGATGCCAGAATAACCTGATGACTTTCCAACATAGGATCCCACTCCGTAGTTGTTGCTAGCGTACCTGATGACTTTCGAACATAGAGTGCCACTCCCTAGCTGATGCTAGCATAACTCGATGACTTTTCCAACATAAGGTCTCACTCCCTAGTGGATGCCAGCATAACTTGATGACTTTGCAACATTGGGTCCCACACCCTAGTTGATGCCAGCATAACTTGATAACTATCCAACATTGGATCTCACTCCCTAGTTGATGCTAGTATAAGCCGTGCTAGTATAAGCCGATGACTTTTCCAACATAAGGTTCCACTCCCTAGTTGATGCTAGCATAAGCCGATGACTTTTCTTTCGTAGGGTCCCACTCACTAGTTGATGCCACCATAACCAAATGACTTTTTCAACATAGTGTACCACTTCCTAGCTGATGCCAGCATAATCTGATGACTTTGCCAACATAAAGTCCCACTCCCTAGTTGATGCCAGCATAAAGTGATGACTTTTCCAACATAGGGTCCCACACCCTAGTTGATGCCAGCATAACCTGATGACTTTTCCAACATAGGGTCCCACTCCCTAGTTGATGCCAACATAACCTGATGACTTTTCCAAATAGGGTCTCACTCCCTATTTGATGCCTGAATAACATGATGACTTTCCAACATAGGGTCCCACTCCATAGTTGTTGCTAGCGTGACTTGATGACTTTCGAACATAGAGTACCACTCCCTAGCTGATGCTAGCATAACTCGATAACTTTCCAACATAGGGTACCACTCCGTAGTTGATGCCAGCAAATTTGATGAATCTCCAATATAGGGTCCCACTCCCTAGTTGATGCCACCATAACCTGATAACTATCCAATAAAGGGTCCCACCCATAGTTGATGCCAGCGTGACCTGATGATTTTCCAACATAGGGTCTCACTCCCTAGTTGTTGCCATAATAACCTGATGACTTTCCAACCTAGGTCCCACTCCCTAGTTGATGCCAACATTAGCTGATGATTTTCCAACATAGGGTCACACACCCTAGTTGATGCCAGCATAACCTGATGACTTTTCCAACATAGGGTCCCACTTCCTAGTTGATGCCAACATAACTTGATCACTCTCCAACATAAGGTCTCGCTCCCAAGTTGATGCCAGTATAAACTGATGACTTTTCAGATATAAGGTCTCACTCCCTAGTTGTGGCCAGCATAACCTGATGACTTCTCCAACATATGGTCCCACTCCCTAGTTGATGCCGGCATAACCTGATAACTTTGCCAACATAGCGTTCCACTCCCTATTTTATGCCACCATAACCTGTTGACTTTTCAAACATAGAGTCATACTTCCTAGTTGATGTCAGCATAACCTGATGACATTTCCAACATAGCGTCCCACTCTCTTGTTGATGGCAGCAAAACCTGATGACTTTTCCAACATAAGGCCCCACTCCCTATTTGATGCCAGCAAGACCTGATAACTTTTCCAACATAAAGTCTCACTCCCTATTTGATGCCAGCATAACCTGATGATTTGCAACATAGGGTCCCACTCCGTAGTTGAATCCAGCGTGACCTGATGACATTCCAACATAGGGTCTCACTCCCTAGTTGATGCCAGCATAACATGATGACTTTTCCAACATAAGGTCCCACTCCCTAGTTGATACCAGCATAAGTTGATGACTTTTCCAACATAGGCTCCCACTCCCTAGTTGATGCCACCATAACCTTATTTCTTTTCCAACATAGCGTCCCACTCCTTAGTTGATGCCAGTATAACCTGATGACTTTCCAATATATGGTCCTACTTCGTAGTTGATGCCAGCGTGACCTGATGACATTCCAACATAGGGTCTCACTGCCTAGTTGATGCCAACATAACTTGATGACTCTCCAACATAGGGTCTCACTCCCTAGTTGATGCCAGCATAAGCTGATGACTTTTCAAACATAGGGTCCTACTCCCTAGGTTATACCACCATAACCAAATGACTTTTTCAACATAGTGTCCCACTTCCTAGTTGATGCTAGCATAATCTGATGACTTTGGCAACGTTGGGTCCCACTCCGTAGTAAATGCAAAAATAAACTGATGACTTTTCCAACATAGGGTCCCACACCCTAGTTGATGCCAGCATAACCTGATGACTTTTCCAACATAAGGTCTCACTCCCTAGTGGATGCCACCATAACTTGATGACTTTCCAACATTGGGCCCCACACCCTAGTTGATGCCAGCATAACTTGATAACTATCCAACATTGGATCTCACTCCCTAGTTGATGCTAGTATAAGCCGATGACTTTTCCAACATTAGGTTCCACTCCCTAGTTGATGCTAGCATAAGCCGATGACTTTTCTTTCGTAGGGTCCCACTCAATAGTTGATGCCACCATAACCAAATGACTTTATCAACATAGTGTCCCACTTCCTAGCTGATGCCAGCATAATCGGATGACATTGCCAACATTGGGTCCCACTCCGTAGTTAATGCAAAAATAAAGTGATGACTTTTCCAACATAGGGTCCCATACCCTAGTTGATGCCAACATAACCTGATGACTTTTCCAACATAAGGTCCCACTCCCTAGTTGATTCCAGCATAACTTGATGACTTTTCCAATATAGGGTCCCACTCCCTATTTGATGCTAGCGTGACCTGATGACTTTCGAACATAGGGTACCACTCACTAGTTGATGCCAGCTAATTTGATGACTCTTCAACATAGGGTCCCACTCCTTAGTTGATAATAGCATAACCTGATGACTTTCCAATATAGGGTCTCACTCCCTAGTTGATGCCAGCGTGACCTGATGACTTTCAACATAGGGTCCTACTCCCTACTTGATGCGAGCATAACCTAATGACTTTCCAACATAGGGTCCACTCCTAGT
>NW_017681884.1:0-837 GCF_001879085.1 Nicotiana attenuata | reverse complement strand
CACTCCCTAGTTGATGCCAGCATAACCTGATGACTTCTCCAACATAAGGTCCCACTCCCTAATTGATGCCAGCATTAGCTGATGACTTTTCCAACATAGGATCCTACTCCCTAGTTGATGCCAGCAGAACCTGATGACTTTTCAACATAGGGTCTCACTCCCTAGTTGATGCCAGCGTGACCTGATGACTTTTCCAGAATAGGGTCTCACTCCCTAGTTGATGGCAGCATAACTTAATGACTCTCCAACATAGGGTCTCACTCCCCAGTTGATGCCAGCATAAGCTGATGACTTCTCCAACATAGGGTCCTTCTCCCTAGTTGATGCCAGCATTACTTGATGACTTTCCAACATAGGGTCCCACTCCCTAGTTGATGCCAGCATTAGCTGATGACTTTTCCAACATATGGTCCTACTCCATAGTTGATGCCAGCATAACCTTATGACTTTTCCAACATAGGGTCCCACTCCCTAGTTGATGCCAGTATAACCTGATGACTTTCCAACATAGGGTATCACTCCCTAGTTGATAGCAGCATAACCTGATGACTTTTCCAACATAGGGTCCCGCTCCCTAGCTGATGCCAACATAACTTGATGACTCTCCTACATAGGGTCCCACTCCCTATTTGATGCCAGCATAAGCTGATGACTATCTAATATAGGGTGCCACTCCCTAGTTGGTGCCAGCGTGACCTGAAGACTTTCCAACATAGGGTGTCACTTCCTAGTTGATCCTAGCATAACCTGATGACTTTCTAACATAGGATCCCACTCCCTAGTTGATGCCAGCATAACCTGATGACTTTTCCAACAAAAGGGTCTCACTCCCTAGTT
>NW_017681883.1:10332-10791 GCF_001879085.1 Nicotiana attenuata | reverse complement strand
AGTCCCAGTTCGAGCGAGGTCGTACTGTCAAACTTTGATGGCGAAGGCACTTAGCTTGAGTCCCAGTTCGAGCGGGGTCGAATTGTCAAACTTTGATGTCGAAGGTACTTAGCCTGTGTCCCAGTTTGTGCGAGGTCGAACTGTCAAACTTCGATGGCGAAGAACCTTATCCTGAGTCTTAGTTCGAGTGGGGTCGAACTTTCAAATTTTGATGTCGAAGGCACTTAGCCTGAGTCCCAGTACGAGCGAGGTCGAACTGGCAAACTTTGATGGCGATGAACCTTAGCCTGAGTCCCAGTTCGAGTGGGGTCGAACTGTCAAATTTTTATGGCGAAGGCTCTTAGCCTTATTCCTAGTTCGAGCGAGGTCGAATTGTCAAATTTTGATGGCGAAGTTACTTAGCCTCAGTCCCAGTTGGAACGAGGTCGAACTGTCAAACTTTGATGGCGAAGGCACTTA
>NW_017681883.1:5334-5628 GCF_001879085.1 Nicotiana attenuata | reverse complement strand
TAGCCTGAGTCCCAGTTCGAGTGGGGTCGAATTGTCAAATTTTGATGTCGAAGGCACTTAGCCTGAGTCCCAGTTTGAGCGAGGTCGAACTGTCAAATTTTGATGGCGAAGGCACTTAGCCTGAGTCCCAATTCGAGCGAGGTCGAGCTGCCAAACTTTGGTGGCGAAGGCACTTAGCCAGAGTCCCAGTTCGAGTGGAGTCGAATTGTCAAATTTTGATGTCGAAGGCACTTAGCCTGATTCCCAGTTCGAGCGAGGTCGAACTGTCAAATTTTGATGGCGAAGGCACTTAGC
>NW_017681883.1:0-603 GCF_001879085.1 Nicotiana attenuata | reverse complement strand
GAAGGCACTTAGCCTGAGTCCCAGTTCGAGCGAGGTCCAACTGTCAAACATTGATGGCGAAGAAACATAGCCTGAGTCCTAGTTCGAGTGGGGTCGAATTGTCAAATTTTGATGTCAAAGGCACTTAGCCTGAATCCTAGTTCGAGCGAGGTCGAACTCTCAAATTTTGATGGCGAAGGCAATTAGCCTAAGTCCCAGTTCGAGTGAGGTCGAACTGTCAAACTTTAATGGCGAAGGCAGTTAGCGTGAGTCCTAGTTCGAGCGGGGTCTAACTGTCAAATTTTGATGTCGAAGGCAGTTAGCCTGAGTCCCAGTTCGAGCAAGGTCGAACTGCCAAATTTTGATATCGAAGGCACTTAGCCTGAGTCCCAGTTCGAGCGAGGTCGAACTGCCAAACTTTGATGGCGAAGGCACTCTGCCTGAGTCCCAGTTCGAGTGGGGTCGAATTGTCAAATTTTGATGTCGAAGGCACTTAGCCTGAGTCCCAGTTTGAGCGAGGTCGAACTGTCAAATTTTGATGGCGAAGGCACTTAGCCCGAGTCCCAGTTCGAGCGAGCTCGAACTGTCAAACTTTGATGGCGAAGAACCTTAGCATGAGTCCCA
>NW_017681882.1:6857-10795 GCF_001879085.1 Nicotiana attenuata | reverse complement strand
TCGCCCTGTACATTCAGCTCTTCCAGCAGCTGGCAGTACTCCAGCTCCACCTCCACCTCAGGAGCCTTATTATGCACCTCCAGTTTCTAGCGCGCCTCCTGCGCGGGGTGCTTCCAGAGGTCAGCCCAGCAGGCCTAGTCCGGGCCAGTATTATGCTATTCCTGCTCGTACTGAGGCTGTTGCCTCCGACTCCGTCATTATAGGTATTATTCTGGTTTGTCATAGAGAGGCATCGGTTCTATTCGATCCGGGCTCTGCTTACTCTTATGTGTCTTCTTACTTTGCTCCTCATTTGGGTGTGCCTCGGGATTCTTTGAGTGCCCCCGTTTATGTTTCTACTCCTGTGGGAGATTCTCTTGTTGTGGACCGCGTTTAAAGGTCATGTTTGGTTACTATTCATGGTTTTGAGACCAGAGCAGACTTATTATTACTCTGTATGGTGGATTTTGACATTATTCTTGGCATGGACTGGTTGTCGCCCCACTTTGCTATTCTTGATTGTCACGCCAAGACCGTGACGCTGGCTATGCCAGGTGTTCCGCATATTGAGTGGAGTGGTACTTTAGATCACACTCCCAGTAGAGTTATCTCTTTTCTTAAAGCTCAGCGCATGGTTGAGAAGGGGTGTGCCGCGTATTTGGCTTATATGAGAGATGTTAGTGTTGATACCCCTTTTGTTGATTCTGTTCCAGTGGTACGGGATTATCCCGATGCATTTCCAGCTGATCTTCCGGGCATGCCGCCTGATAGAGATATTGATTTCGGCATTGATCTGTTGCCGGGCACCCAGCCCATTTCCATCCCTCCGTATCGTATGGCTCCTCCTGAGTTGAAGGAGTTGAAGGATCAGTTGCGGGAATTGCTTGGTAAGGATTTTATTCGACCCAGTGTTTCACCGTGGGGTGCTCCTGTTTTGTTTGTGAAGAAAAAGGATGGTTCTATGCGCATGTGTATTGACTACCGCCAGTTGAATAAGGTTACAGTGAAGAACTGTTATCCTTTGCCTCGCATAGATGATCTGTTTGACCAGCTTCAGGGCGCACAGGTGTTTTCTAAGATTGACTTGCGCTCAGGGTACCATCAATTGAAGATTCGGGAGCCAGATACCCCGAAGACTGCCTTCAGGACTCGATATGGCCATTACGAGTTCCTTGTCATGTCATTTGGGCTGACCAATGCCTCTGCAGCTTTCATGCATTTGATGCACAATGTGTTCAGGCCATATCTTCACTCGTTCGTGATTGTTTATATTGATGATATTCTGGTGTATTCCCGGAGCCGGGAAGATCATGAGCAGCACCTGAGGACCGTGCTTCAGACCTTGAGGGAGAAGAAATTATATGCAAAGTTCTCAAAATGTGAGTTTTGGCTGAGTTCTGTGGCATTCTTAGGCCATGTGATTTCTAGAGAGGGTATTCGGGAGGATCCGAGGAAGGTAGAGGCCGTGCAGAGTTGGCCCAGGCCGTCCTCAGCTACAGAGATTCGCAGTTTCCTTGGCTTGGCGGGTTACTACCGTCGTTTTGTGGAGGGATTTTCATCGATTGCTGCCCTTATGACTAGATTGACCCAGAAGGGTGCCCCATTTCAGTGGACAGAGGAGTGTGAGGCGAGCTTTCAGAAGCTCAAGACAGCTTTGACTACAGCCCCTATCTTGATGTTGCCTACCGGTTCGGGGTCTTATACTGTCTATTGTGACGCCTCGAGAGTTGGCCTTGGAGCAGTGTTGATGCAGGACAGTAGGGTGATCGCCTACGCGTCCAGACAGTTGAAGGTACATGAAAAGAATTACCCTGTCCACGACCTTGAGTTAGCTGCCATTGTTCATGCCTTGAAGATCTGGCGTCATTACCTGTATGGTGTGCCTTGTGAGATCTATACTGATCATCGGAGTTTGCAGCACTTGCTCAAGCAAAAGGATCTCAATATGCGTCAGAGGAGGTGGTTAGAGCTGCTGAAGGATTATGACATCACTATCCTATATCACCCGGGCAAGGCCAATGTGGTGGCGGATGCCTTGAGTCGCCGGGCGGAGAGTTTGGGGAGTTTGGCATATTTACCAGCTTCAGAGAGGCCTATGGCGATGGATGTTCAGGCCTTAGCCAGCCAGTTCGTGAGATTGGATCTTTTGGAGCCTAGTCGGGTTCTAGCCTGTATGGTTTCCCGGTCTTCCCTATATGACCGTATCAGGGAGCGGCAGTATGATGACCCTCATTTGCTTGTCCTTCAGGACAGGGTCCAGCGTGGGGATGCCAGAGATGTGACCATTGGAGATGATGGAGTAATGAGGATGCAGGGCCGGATTTGTGTGCCCAATGTTGATGGCCTTCGAGAGTTGATTCTAGCAGAGGCCCATAGTTCGCGGTATTCCATCCATCCGGGTGCCGCGAAGATGTATCAGGACCTGAGGCAGCACTATTGGTGGAGGCGAATGGAGAAGGATATAGTTGGTCATGTGTCTAGATGCCTCAACTGCTAGCAGGTGAAGTATGAGCACCAGCGCCCGGGTGGGTTGCTCCAGCAGATAGAGATTCCAGAGTGGAAATGGGAGCGCATCACCATGGATTTTGTATCTGGACTTCCACGGACCTTGAAAAAGTTTGACTCCATTTGGGTTATTGTGGACCGACTGACCAAGTCCGCTCATTTCATTCCTGTGTGTACCACTTATTCATCGGAGCGATTGGCGGAGATTTATATCAGGGAGATCGTCCGTCTGCATGGTATTCCAGTTTCTATCATTTCGGACAGAGGTACTCAGTTTACATCGCGGTTCTGGAGAGCTGTGCAGCAGGAGTTAGTCACTCGGGTGGAGTTGAGCACAGCATTTCACCCCCAGACGGACGGACAGTCCGAGCGCACTATTCAGATTCTTGAGGACATGCTCCGTGCGTGCGTGATTGAGTTTGGAGGGTCTTGGGATCATTTCCTGCCATTGGCGGAGTTTGCTTATAACAACAGTTATCAGTCCAGCATTCAGATGGCGCCGTATAAGGCTTTATATGGCAGGAGGTGTAGATCTCTGGTAGGTTGGTTCGAGCCGGGTGAGGCCAGGCTATTGGGTACAGAGATGGTTCAGGATGCATTGGAGAAGGTCAAGGTGATTCAGGACAGACTCCGTACAGCCCAGTCTAGACAGAAGAGTTACGCGGACAGGAAGGTTCGTGATGTTTCATATATGGTTGGTGAGCGGGTTCTACTTCGGGTCTCGCCTATGAAGGGCGTCATGAGGTTTGGAAAGAAAGGGAAGCTGAGTCCGAGGTTTATTGGCCCTTTTGAGATCTTGAGGCGAGTTGGGGAGGTTGCCTATGAGCTTGCCTTACCTCCCAGCTTGGCCGGAGTTCATCCGGTATTTCATGTTTCGATGCTCCGGAGGTATCGCGGTGATCCGTCGCACGTGTTGGATTTCAGTTTAGTCCAGTTGGACAAGGATCTATCCTATGTTGAGGAGCCAGTGGCTATTTTGGGCAGGCAGATAAGGAAGTTGAGGTCAAAGAACATAGCTTCAGTGAAGGTTCAGTGGGATATGCGCAGCCAGTACCCTCATCTTTTCACTTCTTCAGGTATGTTCTCTATGCTCGTTCGAGGACGAACGAATGTTTAAGTGTAGGAGGATGTAACGACCCGGCCGGTCGTTTTTGGAATTTACGCCCCGATCCCCCATTAACTGCTTCCCCTAAGTTCATTTCTGCTATTTTGGTTTGCCGGGACGTTCGGTGTTGGGATTCGGAGTGTTTTGCGACACTTAGTCCCTAAATGAGAGCTTAAGAATTGAAAAATGGTCCGTAATCGGAACAATGTGAAGAAGACCTCGGAATGGAAATCTGATGGTTCCGTCAGCTCCGTTAGGTGATTTCGGGGTTGGGAGCGTGTTCGGAATGTATTTTGGAGGCTCGTAGCTCATTTAGGCTTGAAATGCCGAAGTTTGAATTTTTGAAGTT
>NW_017681882.1:0-5353 GCF_001879085.1 Nicotiana attenuata | reverse complement strand
CAGTACTACCTGTTGCTTGTCTTTTGTACTTCGTTTCCGTGTACCTTCTGGTTGTGATTGCGCATTTACATTGGGACTACGGATGTGGGATTCCGGTAGCTCCCCCCCCCTTCGTTTGTTTACTTTGGGACTACGGGTTCGATTCCCGGTAGATCCCCCTGCACTTTTACTTTGGGACTGTGGGTTAGATTCCCGATAGATCCCCCTGCACATTGATAGTTGGGCTACGGGACGGTATCCCGGGAGATCCACTGGACAGTTGAGAAAAGGACTACAGGACGGTATCCTGGGAGATCCTCATTGTTACCATTGGTGTTGAGCTGTATTTAATCTGTGGTTGTTCCGTTCTTGTGTATTTGCTATTGCCTTGCTTAATCTGTCTTATATCCCTGCTGTATTTATTATTTCTGTTAGATTATCGTACTGTTAATTATTGTATTACTATATTTTGTCTCAGTATGGCCCTGACCTTCCTCGTCACTACCCAACCGAGGTTAGGCTTGGAACTTACTGAGTACCGCTGTGGTGTACTCATGCCCTTCCTGTGCATGTTTTTCATGTGCAGATCATCCAGGTACCTCTACTCAGGCGCACTATCAGTGAGGCAGGAGGACTACGGAGACTTCGAGGTAGATCTGCTGCGTCCGCAGACCGACGAGTCTCCCTCTTATTCTATCTTTAGTACTTAGTTTTTCCTTCTTTCGGTTGTTAGAAATTCTGGAGTTTGGAACCTTTACTATACACTTCTGTAACCTGTGTTGCCCGTGAGTTTCCGGGTTTTGGGAATTGTTTTAGACTTGTGATATTGAGTTGTACTTGCCAAGCGGCATTCAGTACAGTTTCCTTAGATATTTGAATTGATTTTCTCTATTTTTCCGCAAATGTTAGGCTACCTGGTCATGGGGACCAGGTGCCGTCATGACATGTTCACGGTTGGTGAACTAGGGTCGTGACACAAACTCCGGTGATCAGTATTAATCTCACAAGGCACACCGTTCAAATAATGACGCCAGATCTTCGAGGCGTGAACAATAGCAGTTAACTCGAGATCATGGACAGGATAGTTCTTCTCATGTACCTTCAATTGTCTGGACGCGTAGGCAATCACCCTACCGTCCTGCATCAATACCGCTCCAAGGCCAACCCTCGAGGCATCACAATAGACAGTGTAAGACCCCAAACCGGTAGGCAATATCAAAACTGGGGCTGTAGTCAAAGCTGTCTTGAGCTTCTGAAAGCTCTCCACACACTCTTCCATCCACTGGAACGGAGCACCCTTCTAGGTCAGCCTGGTCATAGGTGCTGCAATAGATGAAAACCTCTGAACAAATCAACGGTAATAACCCGCCAAGACAAGAAAATTGCTGATCTCTATAGCTGAGGATGGTCTGGGCCAACTCTGCACTGCTTCCACTTTCTTCGGATCCACCTGAATACCCTCACTCGAAACCACGTGACCCAAGAATGCCACGGAATCCAACCAAAACTCACATTTTGAGAACTTAGCATATAGTTTCTTCTCTCTCAAAGTCTGGAGCACTGTCCTCAGGTGCTGCTCATGATCTTCCCGACTCCGGGAATATACCAGAATGTCGTCAATAAAGATGATGACGAATGAATCAAGATATGGCCGGAATACACTGCGCATCAAATGCATGAAGGCTGCTGGGGCATTGGTCAGCCCAAATGACATAACAAGGAACTCGTAATGACCATACCGAGTCCTGAAGGCACTCTTCGGGATATCTGGCTCCCAAATCTTTAACTGATGATAGCCTGAACGCAAGTCAATCTTAGAAAACACACAAGCACCCTGTAAATGGTCAAACAGGTCATCAATATGGGGCAAAGGATAACGGTTCTTCACTGTAACCTTGTTCAACTGGTGATAATCAATACACATACGCATAGAACCATCCTTCTTCTTCACAAATAAGATAGGAGCACCCCAAGGTGATACACTGGGCCGAATGAAACCCTTATCAAGCAATTCCTGTAACTGTTCCTTCAACTCTTTCAACTCTGGAGGAGCCATACGGTAAGGAGGAATAGAAATGGGATGAGTGACCGGCAATAAATCAATGCCAAAATCAATATCTCTATCGGGCGGCATGCCCGAAAGATCAGCTGGAAACACATCAGAGAAATCCCGTACTACTGGGACTGAATCAACTGTAGGGGTATCGAAACAGACACATAAGCTAGATATGCGTCACACCCCTTCTCAGCCATACTTTGAGCCTTAAGGAATGAAATAACTCTACTGGAAGTATGATCTAAAGTACCCCTCCACTCTACTCGTATTACACCTGGCATAGCCAGCGTTACAGTTTTCGTGTGACAATAGGGAATAGCATAATGGGGCGACAATCAGTCCGTGGCCAGAATAACATCAAAGTCTACCATGCTGAGCAATAACAAATCGGCTCTGGTCTCAAAACCACTAAGAGCAATCAAACACGACCGATAAATGCGGTCCACAACAAGAGAATCTCCAACAGGGATAGAAACATAAACAGGAGAACTCAAAGAATCCTGAGATACGCCCAAATACGAGGCAAAATAAGAGGACACATAAGAATAAGTGGAGCCTGGATCGAATAGAATCGATGCATCTCTGTGACAGACCAAGATAGTACATGTGATGACAAAATCGGAGGCGACAGCCTCGATACGGGCAGGAAGGGCATAGTATCTGGCCTGGCCTCCCCCTCAAGGGCGGCCTCTACCTCCCCGACCTCCACCTCTAGCTGGCTGAGCAGGTGGGGTAGCAACTGGTGCGGTGATCATGGTGTCACGACCCGGATTTCCCACCCTCGGGAGTCGTGATGGCGCCTACTCATAGAAGCTAGGCAAGTCACGAAAAATAGAAATTCTTAACTTTTTCATTTTTATCCTTTTTAGCAACTTGAGTTAGCAGGTAATCAACATATTAAAATTTACGATAAATAGAAATAAGCGGAAGACTTAAGCAACCAAAAATAACCAAGCCAATACTACAATGCCAATATACTCCTCTACCCGGAATCTGGTGTCACAATATTCACGGACGGACTAAGATTACTACAACAAATGTCTGAAAGAAATACAATCTGTCTCGAAATCTAATGAAAACAGAGTACATAATGAGATAGAAGAGAACGCCGGGCCTGCGGATGCCTGTAGGACTACCTCGGGATCTCTGGATGGACTGAAGGTTGGCTCCCCAAGTGCTACTGTCCAAATGCTGCTCCGGTATCTGCACATAGTGCAGAGTGTAGCATCAGCACAACCGACCCCATGTGCTGGTAAGTGCCTGGCCTAACCCCGGCGAGGTAGTGATGAGGCTAGGACCAGACTCCAAATAAACCTGTGCAGTTATATAATATACAGCGGAAAATAAACAGAAAAAAACAATTTAAATGGGAGGGGGTACGTGCTACGGGGAAGAATGTCATATCCAGTAGGAACTTAAGAGAAATACGAGAGAACAACTCAGAATCTACTACAAAACAATAATAATACTGTTGCGTCGCGCAACTCGATCCTATATAACATTGTTGCGGCGTGCAACCCGATCCAATTTAGTATTGTTGCGGCGTGCAACCCGGTCCATATTTAATATTGTTGTGGCGTGCAACCTGATCCATATATAGTATTGTTGCGGCGTGCAACCCGATCCATATATAGTATTGTTGCGGCGTGCAACCCGATCCATATTTAATATTGTTGCGGTGTGCAACCCGATCCATATTTTCATATACCTTTATCAACAACCATACAAAGAGTCCCGGCAAGGGATCAACAATAACTACACTATCCCGACAAGGGATCAACAATAAACTACACTATCCCGGCAAGGGATCAGCAATAAAAGTAAATACGTCCCGGCAAGGGAGAAGCAGCTATAACCAAATCTTAACTCAACTTCTATTCATCTCAGCTAACACCAATATTCAATTCATAAGTAATTTCCACGAGGACAAACTTAATCCTTGCTCAATATCGAGAATCATCAATTAAAGCATCCGTAGTATCATTTAAGAACAGAACAAATTTCAATTTAAGACTCACGGCCATGCTCGACTCCAATGTATAGATACTCGTCACCATGCCTATACGTCGTACTCAACAAGAAGCAAATAGCAAATAGGACACAACTCCTAATCCCTCAAGTTAAGGTTAGACTGAACATTTACCACGAACTTCCACGGCCAACTCAATCCTCAAACACCGCCTTTCCTTTCGAATTCGGCTCCAAATCAATTGTATCTATACATAATCGACTTCATAACATCAATAAACGCTAAACAATCCAATTCCAATGCTTAATTATGGCTTTCTAACCATTCTTCCCAAAAAGTAAAATTGACCTTGGGCCCTCTTGGTCAAAACACGAGGTTCGGACCAAAACCCGATCACCCATTCACCCACGAGCCCGAATATACAATTTGTTTTGAAATCCGACTCCAAAACGAGGTCAAATTCCCAAATAATCAAAAAGCCCTAATTCTACCCAAATCCCTAATTTTCTACCCCTAATCACATATTTTAGGCCTAGAAATCTAGTGGGTATTGATAAAAATGGAAGAAAATAAGTCAAAGATTACTTACCCAAGAGGTTATGGTGTTGAAGTTCTTCAAAAAAATCGCCCAAGAGGTGTGGAGAAGAAGAAGTTCGTGAAAATAATGAAAATCCCGTAATGTGTTATGTTTTTGAAACTTAAAATAACTGGGCGAAATTGTTCATCGCGTTCGTGACAGGTTCATCGCGTTCGCGATGGGTTAGGCCTGCTAGGCCTTTGCGTTCGCGGAAGACGGCTCGCATTCGCGGAGAAGCGACCCCTCGAGCCTTCGCGTTCGCGTCCATGTGGTCGTGTTCGCGTAGGTTTATTACCCCTCCCCTGCCCAGGCTCAATTAGCCTTCGTGTTCGCGTTGCCAGGACCGCGTTCGCGAAGGGAAGACCCCCCAAAGATTCGCGTTCGCGACCTGGGTTACGCGTTAGCATAGAAGGAATTTTCCTTCAGCACAAATAACACATCGCGTTCGCGAGGGTCCTCCCGCGAATGCAAAGAAGAAAGTATCAGCACACCAGAAACTGGAAAAACCTGCAACTTTTGAGTTCCAAAAACCTTCCGAAACACATCCGAAACTCACCCGAGCCCTCGGGGCTCCAAACCAAACATACGTACTAACTCAAAAACATCATACGAACTTATTCGTGCGATCAAATCGCCAAACTAACATCGTTAACAACGAATTGAACCTTAGAATCAATGAAATATTTCAAACTTCTTAAAACATCAAATTTTGCAATTAAGGCTCGAATCACGTCAAACGGATATCGTTTCTTACCAAACTTCACAAAATTAT
>NW_017681881.1:0-10798 GCF_001879085.1 Nicotiana attenuata | reverse complement strand
AACTTCATAAAACATCAAATTTTCCAATTTAGGTCCGAATCACGTCAAACGACGTCCGTTTTCAACCAAATTTTACAGAAATGACTTAAACCATATATAAGACCTGTACCGGGCGCCAGAACCAAAATACGGGCCCGATACCAACAAGTTCTAATCAATTTTCACTTCAAATTTCCTTAAACAATTTCAGAAAATAATTTTACTAAAAAATTCATTTCTCGGGCTTGGGACCTCGGAATTCGATTCCGGGCATACGCCCAAGTCCCATATTTTCCTACAAACCCTCCGGGACCGTCAAATCACGAGTCCGGGTCCGTTTACCCAAAACATTGACCAAGGTCAAATTTATTCATTTTAACATCAAAACTTGGTATTTTTTCACAGAATTTCATATTTAAGCTTTCCGGCTATGCGCCCGAACTGCGCACGCAAATCGAGGTGACTCTAAATGAGGTTTTCAAGGCCTCGGAGTCATAGAATTCAATTAAAAATAGGTGATGACCCCTTTGGGTCGTCACATTCTCCACCTCTAAAATAACTGTTCGTCCTCGAACGGACAGAAGAAAGAAGTACCTGAGTCGGGGAAAAGATGAGGATAACGGCTCCGCATATCTGACTCGGACTCCCAGGTCGATGCCTCAGGAGGCTGACCTCTCCATTGAACACGAACAGAAGGGAAAATCTTCGACCTCAACTGACGAACCTGCTAGTCTAGAATAGCCACCGGCTCCTCCTCATAAGACAAGTCCTTGTCCAACTGGACAGTGCTGAAATCTAACACGTGGGCTGGATTGCCGTGATACCTCTGAAGCATGGACACATGAAACACTGGATGCACGGCTGACAAGCTCGGCGGCAAAGCGAGTCTATAAGCCACCTCTCCCACTCGATCAGAATCTCAAACGGACCAATGAACCTAGGGCTAAGCTTGCCCTTCTTCCCAAACCTCATCACGCCCTTCATAGGCGACACTCGGAGCAATACCCGCTCACCAACCATAAATGCCACATCTCGAACCTTGCGATCTGCATAACTCTTTTGCCTAGACTGAGCTGAACGAAGCCTATTCTGAATGATCTTGACCTTGTCCAAGGCCTCCTGAACCAGATCCGTACCCAACAACCAAGCCTCTCCCGGCTCAAACCATCCAACCGAAGACCGACACCGCCTACCATACAAGGCCTCATAAGGAGCCATCTGGATGCTCGACTGATAGCTGTTGTTGTAGGCAAACTCTGCTAAAGGCAAAAACTGATCCCACGAGCCTCCAAAATCAATAACACAAGCTCAGAGCATATCCTCCAAAATCTGAATAGTCCGCTCGGACTGACCGTCCGCCTGGGGATGAAATGATGTGCTCAACTCAACCCGTGTGCCCAACTCTCGCCGAACTGCTCTCCAAAAGAGCGAGGTAAACTGCGTACCCCGGTCCGAAATGATAGATACCGGCACACCATGAAGAGAACAATCTCCCAAATATAAATCTCAGCTAACCCCTCACAAGAATAGGAGACTGCCACAGAAATGAAATGCGCTGACTTGGTCAGCCTATCAACAATGACCCAAACTGCGTCGAACTTCTTCCGAGTCAACGGAAGTCCAGTAACGAAGTCTATAATTGTCACGGCCCGGATTTTTCCCACCATCGGGGTCGTGATGGCGCCTACTCGTGGTAGCTAGGCAAGCCAACTCATTTACCTTCCCATCACTAAGCAATTATTTTTAACAGTTTATAGCATCAATGTAGAACATGAAATTTAATAATAATAATAATAGCGGAAGTCTAATTCATAAGTCTGAATCAAAACGCGGAATAGTCAACAATAGCCTCTACCCAAGATTTGGTGTCACATTACTCACGAACCACTAAGAATAAACTAAATACAAAGGTCTAACAGAAATATAACAGCTGTCTGTCTCGAAAACAATGAGGCAACAGTCAAAAGGAAAATATAAAGAAGAGACGCCGGGCCTGCGGACGCCTGCAAGGCTACCTCAGTCTCGTGAATAGGAAACTCTGCTCCCAAACTACTGCTACTGCTGCTCCTCAAAACCTGGACCTGTGCAAAAATGCACAGAAGTGTAGCATCAGCACAACCGACCCCATGTGCTGGTAAGTGTCTAGCCTAACCCCGGCGAAGTAGTGACGAGGCTAGACTGGACATCACATAAACCTGTGCAGTTATAGGGGAGATAAAATATTAACAGCAATCCAGAGTAACAACTAAAACAGCTTAGGTTCACAATGAACAAAGAATCAATACTCAAATACAAACACATAGCCTCAATAACTGTTGTGGCGTGCAACCCGCTCCATAATTACTATTGTTGCGGCGTGCAACCCGCTCCACAAATACCACTGTTGCGGCATGCAACCCGACCCATATCATTTATCATGTATCATTGTTGCGGCGCGCAACCCGATCCTCAATATCATTGTTGTGGCGCGCAACCCAATCCTCAGTATCATTTAACAGTCCGACTCCCCAAACAACAGTCACAATTAAGGGGCATAAAAAAATAAGTAAATATTTGACAAACATCCCGGCAAGGGAATAACTTTCTCTTTCTTACTTTTCTTAACTTATAATTCACTCTACTATTTTGAGCCAACGCTCCGAAGAATCAAGTCATTTTGTATGATTTCAATATTCGTATCACAATTCGAGCCTATGCTCCCAGGAAAATCAAAGATCATATTACCGTTCACATGCTATTCACAACATATAGAAATCCTCCAATAAACACGGAGTTCACAACCAAGTCACGATAATCACGTTATAAGGACTCACGGTCATGCTAGACACCAATGTATAGATACTCGTCACCATGCCTATACATCGTACTCGATCACATAGCAGTTAGCAACAAGACTCAACTCCTATTCCCTCAAGCTAGGGTTAAATCAAACACTTACCTCAAAGCCTTGAAATCCACTTAATCCTCAACTATCGCTTTACCTCGTGGTTCCACCTCCGATTCGCTCGAATCTAATCAGAAATTGTTCAATTACTTTAATAAACACTATATGAATTAGTTTGAAGGCATAAAAACGATTTTCCCAAAGTTTTACTCAGATTTTCCCAAAATGCCCCCGGGCCCACGTGGTAAAAACCCGAGGTTCGGACCAAAACCCAATTACCCATTCCCCCACGAACTCAAATATATAATTTGTTTTGAAATCGGACCTCAAATCGAGGTCCAACTCCCCAATTTATAGAAAACCTAGGTTCTACCCAAAAATCCCAACTTCACCCATGAAAATCTTTGATTTCAAGTGGAAAACATGTTTAATGATGTTAAAAGTTGAAAGAATTGAGTAAAAATCAACTTACAAATGATTTAGGATGAAGGTTGCTCTTGAAAAATCGCCTATGGTGTTTGAGTTTTGAAAGAATGGTGGAAAGTGATGAAAATTCGACTAAGTATAAAATTTGCTGGGCCTCAGATATGGGAAATGCGAACATAGGTTCGCATTTGCGAACAAAACAGGCGTGGGAATTGCAAACATTTTAGTTCGCATTTGCGAACTTGGGTCTGGAGGCAATTTTCGCATTTGCGAAAATTTCATCGCATTTGCGATGACCCCTACCTCGCATTTGCGAGCCTTTCTCCCGCATTTGCGAACACGGAGGGAAAATGGGGCTACCGCATTTGCGAAGGAAGACGTCGCATTTGCGACTGGGCGGCCCTCGCATATGCGAACATATTGTCGCATTTGCGACCCAAGCAAAGTCTCCCCTTTTTCGCATTTGCGATCAAGTGGTCGCATTTGCGATCATTTCTTCGCAAATGCGAAGACACCAGCACTGAAAATATCAGATTTTTAAAAATGAGAAAATGCAATTCGATGTCTATCCAAAACTCACCCGAGCCCTCGGGGCTCCAAACTAAACATGCACACAACCTCAAAAACATCCCACGGACTTACTCGCGCGATCAAATCGCCAAAATAACATCAAAATTATTGAATCAAGCCTCAAAACACATGATTCTTCTTCTAAACTTCATAACCTTTCAAGCTTTGAACTCATAGTCCGAAACACGTCAAACGACGTCCGATTTCGACCAAACTTTACAGAAAGCGCTTAACACATATTTAAGACTTGTACTGGGCGTCGGAACCAAAATACGAGCCCGATACCACAGTCTTTTAATCAATTTTCATTTCCATTTTCCTTAATAATTTCAGAAAAACGATTTCACGGAAAAATTCATATCTCGGCTCTAGACCTCGGAATTCGATTCCGTGCACATGCCCGAGTCCCATATTTTTCTACGGACCTTTCGGGACCGTCCAATCTCGGATCCGGGTCCGTTTACCGAAAATGTTGACCAAAGTCAACTATAATCATATTAATATCAAAATTCTTCAAATTTTTCATGAAATTCACATATTTCAACATAACAGCTTTCCGGCTACGCGCCCGGACTGCGCACGCAAATCGAGGCAAGTAAAAAAATGTGGTTTTTAAGGCCTCAAAAGCACGGAATGGATGAGGAAATAGGTGATGACCCTTTGGGTCGTCATATCCTCCACCTCTAAAACAACCGTTCGTCCTCGAACGGACAAAAGAAAGAAGTACCTGAGTCGGGGAACATATGTGGATAACGGCTCCGCATATCGGACTCGAACTCCCAGGTCGAGGCCTCAGGGGGCTGACCTCTCCACTGAACACGAATAGAGGGAAAACTCCTAGATCTCAACTGACGGACCTGCCGGTCTAGAATGGCTACCGGCTCCTCCTCATAAGATAAATCTTTGTCCAACTAGACAGTGCTGAAGTCTAATACCTCCGAAGCATAGACACATGAAAAACTGGGTGCACGGCTGATAAGCTAGGTGGCAATGCAAGTCTATAAGCCACCTCTCCCACTCGATCAAGAATCTCAAACGGAACAATGTACCTAGGGCTAAGCTTGCCCTTCTTTCCGAACCTCATCACGCCCTTCATAGGCGACACCCGGAGCAATACCCACTCACCAACCATGAAAGCTACATCTCGAACCTTACGATCTGCATAGCTCTTTTGCCTAGACTGAGCTAAACGAAGTCTGTCCTGAATGACCTTGACCTTCTCCAAGGCCTCCTGAACTAAATCTGTACCTATCAACCGAGCCTCTCCCGGCTCGAACCATCCAATCGGAGACCGACACCGCCTACCATATAAGGCCTCATAAGGAGCTATCTGGATGCTCGACTGGTAGCTGTTATTGTAGGCAAACTCTGCTAAAGGCAAGAACTGATCCCATGAACCTCCAAAGTCAATAACACAAGCCCGGAGCATATCCTCCAAAATCTGAATAGTCAGCTCGGACTGACCGTCCGTCTGAGGATGGAACGCTGTGCTCAACTGAACCTGGGTACCTAACTCCTGCTGAACCGCTCTCCAGAAGCGCGAGGTAAACTGCGTACCCCGATCCGAAATGATAGATACCGGCACTCCATGAAGGCGAACAATCTCCCGGATATAAATCTGAGCTAACCTCTCGAATGAATAGGAGACTGCCACTGGAATGAAATGCGCTGACTTGGTCAGCCTATCAATAATGACCCAAATAGCATCAAACTTCTTCCGAGTCAGCGGAAGTCCAGTAATGAAATCCATGGTAATCCTCTCCCACTTCCACTCGGGGAGCTCAATCCTCTGAAGCAAACCACCGGGTCTCTGATGCTCATACTTGACCTGCTGACAGTTCAGACACTGGGCCACATACGCAACAATATCCTTCTTCATCCTACGCCACCAATAATGCTGCCGCAAGTCCTGATACATCTTCGCGGTGCCCGGGTGAATAGAATACCGAGAACTATGGGCCTCCGCTAAGATCAACTCTCGAATCCCATCAACATTAGGCACACAAACTCGCCCCTGCAATCTCAAAACACCATCATCATCTAAGGTCACCTTACCTCGCTGTACCGTGTCTCTCAGGACACACAAATGGGGATCATCAAATTGCCGATCACGGATACGCTCCAATAGAGAAGAACGAGCGACCGTGCAAGCCAACACTCTGCTAGGCTCAGAAATGTCTAATCTCACAAATCGGTTGGCCAAAGCCTGAACATCTAAAACAAGCGGTCTCTGGCTGATCGGGATATAAGCAAGACTACCCATGCTGGCAGACTTTCTACTCAATGCATCGGCCACCACATTGGCCTTACCCGGGTGATATAAGATAGTGACATCATAATCCTTCAACAACTCCAACCACCTCCTCTGCCTCAAATTCAAATCCTTTTGCTTAAATAAGTACTGCAGGCTCTTATGATCGGTGAACACCTCGCACGTCACGCCATACAAATAGTGCCTCCAAATCTTCAAGGCGTGGACAATGGCTGCCAACTCCAGATCATGCACTGGATAGTTCTTCTCATGAATTTTCAACTGCCTCGAAGCATAGGCAATGACCTAGCCATCCTGCATCAACACTGCTCCAAGCCCAACACGGGAAGCATCACAATAAACAGTATAGGGCCCTGAACCTATGGGCAGAACCAACATCGGTGCCGTAGTCAAAGCTGTCTTGAGCTTCTGAAAGCTCGCCTCACACTCCTCCGACCATCTGAACTGGGCACCCTTCTGTGTCAATCTGGTCATCGGGGCTGCAATAGATGAGAATCCCTCCACGAACCGTCTGTAGTAGCCTGCCAACCCCAAGAAACTCCGGATCTCTGTAGCTGATGCTGGTCTAGGCCAGTTCTTGACTGCCTCTATCTTCTTTGGGTCCACCTGAATACCCTCAGCTGATACAACGTGACCCAGGAATGCAACTAAACTCAGCCAGAAATCACACTTGGAGAACTTGGCATATAACTGACTATCCCTCAGAGTCTGAAGAACCACTCTAAGGTGCTGCTCGTGCTCCTCCTGGCTGCGGGAGTACACCAAAATATCATCAATAAAGACTATCACGAACATGTCCAAATATGGCCTGAACACTCGGTTCAGCAACTCCATAAATGCTGCTGGGGCATTGGTCAACCCAAATGACATAAACAGGAACTCGTAATGCCCATACCGAGTGCGGAAGGCTGTCTTAGGGACATCGGATGCCCTAATCCTCAACTGATGGTAGCCAGATCGCAAGTCAATCTTGGAGAATACCGTGGCACCCTGAAGGTGGTCAAACAAATCATCAATCCTCGGCAGTGGGTACTTATTCTTGACCGTTACCTTGTTCAATTGCCGGTAATCAATACACATCCTCATTGACCCATCCTTCTTCTTGACAAATAACACCGGCGCACCCCAAGAAGACACACTGGGTCTAATGAAACCCTTCTCCAGCAAATCCTGCAACTGTTCTTTTAACTCCTTCAACTCCGGCGGGGCCATTCTGTACAGCGGAAAGGGGCTGAGTGCCCAGAACCAAGTCAATACAGAAATCTATATATCTGTCGGGTGGCATACCCGGCAGGTCTGAAGGAAAGACATCAGAAAACTCCCGGACAGTAGGCACAAAGTCCATGGAAGGGACCTCAGTATTGGAATCACGAATATGGGCCAAATAGGCCAGGCACCCCTTCTCGACCATACGTTGAGCCTTCACGTACGATATGACACTACGGGTAGAATGACTTGGAGTCCCTCTCAACTCTAAGCGAGGCATACCCGGTAAAGCTAAAGTCACAGTCTTGGCATGGCAGTCCAAGATAGCGTGATAGGGTGATAGCTAATCCATACCCAGAATGATATCAAAGTCCATCATATCTAAGAGTAATAAGTCTACACGGGTCTCAAGACCCTCAATCTCTATGACACATGAACGACGGACTCGGTCGACCACGATAGAGTCACCCACCGGTGTAGACACATATACAGGAATACCCAAGGCATCACTAGGCATAACCAAGCATGGTGCGAAATAAGAGGAAACATATGAATACGTAGACCCTAGATCAAATAGTACCGTAGCACCTCGATCACAAACCAGAACCGTAACTGTGATCACCGCATCTGAGGCCTCTACCTCTGGTCTAGCCTGGAGAGCATAGCAACGGGGCTGGGCCCCACCACCCCGAGCTGTATCCCTAGGTCGATCTGCTGCTAGCTGACCTCCGCCCCTGGCGGTCTGAGCTCCACCTCTATGGCCTCTACCTCCACCTCTATGACCTCTGCCTCCACCCCTGGCTGGCTGTGGGGCATCTGGTGCCTGAATCATAGGACGGGGACCCTGCTGCTAAGACTGGGTACCCCTCAATCTCGGGCAAGCTCTCCTGATGTGACCATACTTACCACATTCATAACATCCCTCCGAACGCTGTGGCCGGCCCTGGCGACCCAAATGACCTCCACGAAAACTCTGAAGTGGCGGTGCACTGATGGGAGCTGGCGGTGCACTGAGCGACTGCTGATCTGAATAATGCCCACGGGAACCATGATCACCTGGGGCACCCTGAGAAACCTGGAGGGCTGACTGGAAAGGCCTGGAAGGCTGACCCCTATCATAAGAATCCCTGCCCCCAGATGAGGCACCACTGAACCAACCTGTGTGACGGGGTCTCTTGTCTGTTCTATGACCACCCCCCTGTGGCAAAACCATCTCAATCCTCCGGGCCACATTGGCCGCCTCCTGAAACGTAATATCACTCCCCGCCTCTCTGGCCATCTGAAGACGAATAGGCTGGATCAAACCATCAATAAATCTCCTCACCCTCTCCCTCTCAGTGGGGAGTATGACAAGGGCATGGCGAGCTAGATCGATAAACCGGGTCTCATACTGAGTGACCGTCATAGACCCCTGCTGGAGGCGCTCAAACTGCCTCCGATAAGCATCCCTCTGAGTAACGGGGAGAAACTTCTCTAGGAACAACTCTGAAAACTGATCCCAGGTCAAGGATGGTGACCCTGCTGGTCTGGCTAAACAGAAATCCCTCCACCAAGTCTTGGCGGATCCAGATAGACGAAAAGCCGCAAAATCAACTCCATTGGACTCCACAATGCCAGTGTTCTGAAGAACCTCGTGGCAGCTATATAAGAAATCCTGGGGGTCCTCACAAGAAGCTCTGCTGAATGTAGCAGTGAAGAGCTTGGTGAACCTGTCCACCCTTCACAAAGCATCTGCGGACATAGCCGCTCCATCACCGACCTGTGCAACTACCCCCAGCTGAACTTCCACAGCTGGCTGCCCCGGTGGAATCTGAGTCTGGGGAGCTACCTGCTCCGGAGTACGTGCAGCAGGTGTCTGGGCTCCTCCCCCCGCCTGGGAAGTGGCTGGTGCTACAGGAAGCAATCCTGCTAGGGTGACACTCTCCATGAAGCCCACCAACCAGACCAAAGCATCCTGAAGAACTGGGGTAGCAATAAACCCCTCTGGGACCTGAGCTGGGCCCACCGGAACAGCTGTAGCTGGGGCCGGAACCTCCTCCTCAAGGTCAACCTGGGGCTCCGCCACTGGTGCTGCTTCTTGGGGTTAAGCCCTGCCCCTACCTCGACCCCTAGCATGGCCACGTCCTCTGCCCCTAGCGGGAGCTGACGGGGGCTCGGACTATTGATCGGTAGATGAGGAAGCGCGTGTTCTCGCCATCTGCGAAAGAACAGACTAGAAATTCAATCAGCATTTAGAAGTCAAACCGCACGACGAGAAAGAACAGATGGGAGGTTTTCTAACTCAATAGACTCTGGGGAACAAGTACAGACGTTTCCGTACCTACCCCTCAGACTCTACTAAGTTTGTCCGTGAGTTGTGAGACCTACGTAACCTAGTGCTCTGATACCAACTTGTCACGACCCGGATTTTTTCCACCATCGGGGTCGTGATGGCGCCTACTCGTGGTAGCTAGCCAACTCATTTACCTTCCCATCACTAAGCAATTATTTTTAACAGTCTATAGCATCAATGTAGAACATGAAATTTAATAATAATAATAGCAGAAGTCTAATTCATAAGTCTGAATCAAAACGCGGAATAGTCAACAATAGCCTCTACCCAAGATTTGGTGTCACATTACTAAGAATAAACTAAATACAAAGGTCTGAAAGAAATATAACAGTTGTCTGTCTCGAAAACAATGAGGCAACAGTCAAAAGGAAAATATAAAGAAGAGACGCCGGGCCTGCGGACGCCTGCAAGGCTACCTCAGTCTCGTGAATAGGAAAGTCTGCTCCCGAACTACTGCTGCTGCTGCTCCTCAAAACCTGGACCTGTGCAAAAATGCACAGAAGTGTAGCATCAGCACAACCGACCCCATGTGCAGGTAAGTGTCTAGCCTTACCCCGGCGAAGTAGTGACGAGGCTAGACTGGACATCACATAAACCTGTGCAGTTATAAATATACAGCGGGAATCGAATATCAAGTAATTAACAACAAGGGGAGGGAGACATGCTAAGGGGAGATACAATATTAACAGCAATCCAGAGTAACAACTAAAACAGCTTAGGTTCACAATGAACAAAGAATCAATACTCAAATACAAACACATAGCCTCAATAACTGTTGCGGCGTGCAACCCGCTCCATAATTACTATTGTTGCGGCGTGCAACCCGCTCCACAAATACCACTGTTGCGGCGTGCAACCCGACCCATATCATTTATCATGTATCATTGTTGCGGCGTGCAACCCGATCCTCAATGTCATTTATCATATATCATTGTTGCGGCGCGCAACCCGATCCTCAATATCATTGTTGCGGCGCGCAACCCGATCCTCAATATCATTTAACAGTCCGACTCCCCAAACAACAGTCACAATTAAGGGGCATAAAAAAATAAGTAAATATTTGACAAACATCCCGGCAAGGGAATAACCAACAACGCTTTCTCTTTCTTACTTTTCTTAACTTATAATT
>NW_017681880.1:0-10800 GCF_001879085.1 Nicotiana attenuata | reverse complement strand
TCAAGTTGTTATAATCGAGCCGGATTTATGATATGTATGTTCAACTACGTTTGTATGGTGATTAATTGAATGGGCCCTTGATTAATCGTGTCTAATTACCTTATATTGCTTGAGAAAGAGTATTAGGTTAGACAGATGTTGAACAACACCACTTTTGGGTAATTGAAGAGATTCATTACTTGAACTTAAAAGCGGGTTTAGAGATAACGAAACTTTGGTGGGATAATTTAGAGTTGCACACATATTGTCAGCTAGAGTAGTTCGAGAGAATGCTCTAGTAAATTATTGTAGTTGATCGAGAGATAATTACGATAACCCATAACTCTTAATCCTCATAGAGTATTACGGCAAGATTATAGCGGAAGAGTCAAGACCTAAACTAGCAATTGGGGAAATCACTGCCCTAGAACTTTTTACCATTGAATTATCCTTGTTTTAGCTTACTGTTGTTTTTAATAGTAGTTGAAGTAGTTAAACAAAAACCCAATCCTTATTGATCAAAAATCTTGCATCTAGAGATTGATTAAATTGATAATAACAGTGCCGAAGAGTGTACTAAATAGGTTAGTTCCCTGAGGATTCGATTCCGGACTTAAAACCGAATTATATTTGCAGCGATCGCTTGCCCGTTAAAAGGCATAATTAGGCGTTATCAAATTTTGGCGCCGTTGCCGGGGAATAACGGTATTATTTATTACAACTTAGAAGTAGTGTTAAAAATTATTAATTCAAATCAATTTTCAAAGGTGTTAAACAATTTTCATTGAATTTCTAACGTTTGAACTCTTGTGGACTTCAGGTGTATGCCTAGAAATTCTTCGGACTGGAGAACTGCTTGAAGGACTTTCAGACCCCGAGAAAACATTCAGGGCATTGAACCGTGCTAACAAGAGAATCCAACAATCACAAAAACCACACCAGCTCGAATTTGACATGGGTGACGCAGAAAACGTCAACGGAAACATCGGGGATCCGCCAGCGATTCCTAACATCAGAGTAGTGGCACCTCTTGTGCCAAAAGCTGCACTTTATGATTAAGCACAGCCCACAGCTGACAACCTGGCAACTGCCATAGCTGTGCCCGCAATTCAAGCGGAGACATTCCAGATCACCAACAACATGCTGCATCTGCTGCAGAATAAGGGATTGTTCTTCGGGTCACACATTGAAGACCCTCAGCAACATCTGAAAAATTTTCTGTCAATTTGTGTGACTCAAAGGCAGCCAAATGTGACCCCAAAAGCTATCAAGCTATTACTGTTCCCGTTCTCTGTGACTGGGGAAGCTCAGACTTGGCTGAATTCGCTCCCAATCAATTCCATTGTCACCTGTGACTGCAAGGCAGATTGATGAAATATTGTAGTACAAGCAGCAGCCGACTGAGACCTTGCAAGAAACATGGGAAAGATTTAAAGGGATGCTCGTGAAGTGTCCTCACCATGGCATTCTAGACCAGATGCTCGGCCAGAGGTTCTACATGGGGTTAGCTGACAATCTAAAAGCAAATGTGGATGCTTCAGCTGGAGGTGCATTTTTAAGTAAGACATTCACCGAGTGCAAAGTCCTTCTTGACAAGATGTCCCAGAATTCGGGCTGGATGACTAGAGGTACAACACTGGCACCCATAGTACATTTAGTTCCTCTTGACCCAAATAATTCGCATGCAGAGAACATGGCCACACTCATGACTCAGATGAGTATTTTGACGAAGAAGATAGATGAAATAGGTACCAAACAGGTGCATATTGTTGACACAACAAATGGAGGGCTGTGTACACCCTGCGTTAATCAGTCTTATGTATGTTCATGGAGCGGAGAAGGTGAAAATCAAGGGGCAAGGGAAGATATGAATTATGTTAACAACTTTGGGGGCCAGAGACAAGGAGGACAGCAGTGGAGACTGGCACCAAATCAGTAATACAGACCCAACATGCCTCAGCCTGGGGGCATGCAAGCTCAAGGCCAAATGGTGCCATACAACCAGAGACAACAAGGCTACCCACAGCAGAACCAGCAACAGCTGACATATCAGCCACCTCCTCAGCAGCAAGATAAAAACATGGTAGAGATCAGGGGGATGCTCCAGCAACTCATTGGGACGAATGGCAAGATGCAAGAAAAGTTGGCAGTACATGACTCTGCAATAAAGAACATTGAAACTCAGTTGGGGCAGCTGTCTATGGCCTTAAACAACCGCCCCCAGGGAACATTGCCAGCGGACACAAACATTAATCCCAAGGAGCAAAACCCAAATCAGCTGATGGCAGTAAGTCTCCGGAATGGGAGAGATTTAGACAAAGAGCAGGAGGTTGCACAAGCCAGCAAAGAAAATACGGCCGCCACTCCAATTCCACCAGAGATAGATAAACCGACAAATCTGACTGAAGTGGTGGTTGAACAGGGTCAAGATGAAAAGGGTAAGGCTAAAGTAAATGAACAAGTTGCAGAATATGTGGCGCCTCTTGTGCCATAGAACCCCAACAGAGAGAAGCCACCAAGCAGTGCACAACGGGTGATAGTTGCACCATTCCCTCAGAGACTGGTAAAACAAAAGAAGGAAGATCAATACAAGAAATTCATGGAGATGCTGCGTCAAATTCAGTTGAATATTCCCTTGATGGATGCCTTGAGGGAGATGCCAGGTTATGCGAAGATGATGAAAGACCTAATTTCACGGAAGTTTGATTTTCAGGACCTATCCACAGTGACTCTGACGCAGACCTGCAGCGCAGTAGTGACCAGACCGATGGCTCAAAAGATGTCTGACCCAGGTAGCTTCACTATTCCTTGCACGATTGGGAGTTATGCCTTTGCAAAGGCATTATGTGATTTGGGAGCCAGCATAAACTTGATGCCTCTGGCTGTATACACCAAACTGGGCATTGGCAGAGCTAGACCGACTTCGATGCTGCTACAGTTGGCTGACCGCACGGTAAAAAGGCCTACTGGGATTCTTGATGATGTGTTGGTGCAAGTGGGGAAGTTTGTGTTCCCTGCAGACTTCGTTATTTTGGACTGTCAGGTAGATGAGGAGATACCTATCATTTTAGGTAGGCCATTTTTGGCCACTGGGAGAGCACTGATCGATTGTGAGACTGGAGAATTAAAAATGAGACTGAATGATGAAGAAGTCATATTCAATGTTCAGCAATCTATGAGGAGACCCAGTGAATATGCTAATTGCTCTCTAGTGGAGGCAGTAGATGTGATCCTGCAAGAAGATGATGTGACCCTGACTGCTAAAGATCTATTGGAGGCATGTCTGACAAATTTAGAAGAGATGGATGGTGAAGGGTTAGCTGAGTGGGTTATGGCACTTGAAGGCCAAGGATTCTGGAAAAGGGAACCTCAGTTCGAGTCCCTTGAGTTAGAAAAACGGGCTACACCTCCAGCAAAGCCATCAGTAGAGGAACCACCCAAGCTGGAGCTGAAGCCGCTCCCAGCTCACCTCAGGTACGTTTTCTTAGGCCCTGATTCTACTTTGCCTGTTATTATATCATCCGGTTTGCTAGATGTGCAGGTAGAACAGCTCTTACAGGTACTGCAAGAAAGTAAGACTGCCATTGGCTGGACCATGGCAGATATAAAGGGTATCAGCCCAGCCTTCTGTATGCATAAGATTCTCGTGGAAGAAAGGCACAAACCTTCTAGAGAACATCAACGAAGGCTGAACCCGAACATGAAAGAGGTAGTAAAGAAGGAAGTGATCAAATGGTTAGATGCGGGAATCATCTTCCCTATCTCTGATAGCAATTGGGTCAGCCCTGTCCAATGTGTGCCGAAAAAGGGGGGAATGACTGTTGTGCAAAATGAGAACAATGAGTTGATCTCAACTCATACAGTCACAGGATGGCGGATTTGCATGGATTACCGAAAATTGAACACAGCCACCTGGAAGGACCACTTCCCCTTACCTTTCATTGACCAAATGTTGGACAGGCTGGCCGGGCGATCGCACTTCTGTTTCTTGGATGGATATTCGGGGTACAATCAGATATCAATAGCCCCCTAAGATAGAGAGAAAACATCCTTCACTTGTCCGTATGGCATCTTCGCCTTTCGGAGAATGCCTTTTGGGCTTTGCAATGCACCGACGACATTTCAACGGTGCATGTTAGCCATTTTCACAGACATGGTCGAGGATATTATGGAGGTCTTTATGGATGATTTCTCCATGGTGGGAGATTCATTCGAGGACTGTCTTCACAACTTAAGAAGAGTGCTCAAAAGATGTGTGGAGACAAATTTAGTGTTGAACTGGGAGAAGTGCCATTTTATGGTACAGGAAGGGATAGTCCTGGGGCATCGCGTGTCCAGTAAAGGAATTGAGGTCGACCATGCTAAGGTTGACGTGATTGAAAAGCTACCACCGCCTACTTCAGTCAAGGCTATGAGAAGTTTCCTTGGGCACGCCGGGTTCTACAGGCGATTCATGAAAGATTTCTCCAAAATTGCTAACCCATTATGCAAACTCCTTGAAAAGGATCACCCCTTTGTGTTTTCTAATGATTGTAGGTTAGCATTTCAGGAGCTGAAGAAGAGATTGGTGACTGCACCCATTATTGTTGCACCCAACTAGGAGCAACCATTTGAGCTCATGTGCGACGCAAGTGACTATGCCATAGGAGCAGTCTTGGGGTAGCGAAAGGATCAGCTGATGCACCCGATTTACTATGAAAGCAGAACGCTAAGCGGTGCACAACTCAATTACACTGTGACAGCCAACTCAATTACACTGTTGGCTGTTGTTTTTGCATTCGACAAATTCAGGTCATACTTGATTGGCTTGAAGGTTATTGTTTACACTGACCATGCAGCAATTAGGTACCTGATAGAAAAGAAGGAGTCAAAGCCACGCTTGATTCACTGGGTTCTTCTGTTACAAGAATTCGATCTGGAAAAATGTGACCGAAAAGGGACAGAGAACCAAGTAGATTACCACCTCTCAAGGTTGGAAGGAGCTGAAAAGAAGGTAGAGGTTGAGGATATAACAGAGACATTCCCGGATGAACAGTTACTGGCAATGACAATGGAGGAGGCACCTTGGTATGTTGATATTGCTAATTATTTAGCAAGTGGTATTGTACCCTATGAACTCTCCTCAATTCAAAAGAAAAAGCTCTTTCGTGAGTGTCGGTATTATTATTGGGATGAACCTCTATTGTTTAAAATATGTGTAGATAACATGATCCGGCGGTGTATCCCCGAGAAAGATCAACATTCTATTTTGCAGGCTTGCCATGCTTCACCATATGATGGACACTTTGGAGGAATTTGGACAGCAGATAAGGTGTTGGATTCAGGCTTGTACTGGCCTACTCTGTTCAAGGATGCACATGCCTGGGTTAAAAGCTGCGATGAATTCCAAAGGACTGGCAATATATCTCGTAGACACGAGATGCCAATGACTACAATTCAAGAGGTGGAGATTTTTGACATGTGGGGGATTGATTTCATGGGGCCGTTCGTCAGCTCGTATGGTAACAAGTACATATTGATGGCAGTTGATTATGTCTCCAAGTGGGTCGAAGCAGTGACTCTTCCGACCAATGATGCTAAAGGGGTACTAGGCTTTCTAAAGAAGAACATTTTCACACGTTTTGGTACCCCAAGAGCTATACTCAGTGATGGCGGAACCCATTTCTGCAATAGAGCATTCGCACGGCTGCTGGAAAAATATGGAGTTCGTCATAAAGTGACCACCCCGTACCATCCACAGTCGAGCGGGCAAGTTGAAGTATCCAAACAGGGAGATTAAAAGTGTCCTCACAAAAACAGTGAATGCAACAAGGACTGACTGGGCAAAGAAATTGGATGATGCATTTTGGGCGTACCGCACAGCTTTCAAAACCCCAATTGGTATGTCACTGTACAAGTTGGTGTTTGTCAAGGCATGTCACCTCCCAGTCGAGCTAGAGCATAAAGCACTTTGGGCATTGCGGCAGTTAAACTTAGACATGGAGACAGCAGGTACTAACAGAATCACTAGGTTACATGAGCTCGAGGAATTCAGGTTCCAGGCCTTTGAGAGTGCTAGATTATACAAAGAAAGGATGAAATTAATGCATGATAAGCATATCTTAGATCGAAACTTCAAACCCGGAGATCTTGTGTTGTTATACAACTCGAGATTGAGATTGTTTCCGGGTAAATTAAAGTCCCGATGGTCAGGACCCTTCAGAGTGGTGCAAATGTTCTTAAGTGGAGCCGTAGAGATTGAATCACAAGATGGGACAAACAAGTTCACAGTAAATGGGCAAAGGTTGAAACATTACCTTGGAATGGCTGAAGAAAAAGGGGACAGAGTGTTAATCAACTTGGAAGAGCCCCAGTACGTGAATGAGGAGTGATGATCGAATACTTGCGTCGTGCCGCGATGTTAGAACAGGCGTTGCGTGGGAGGCAACCCACGAGTGTGTTGTTAGTATGTTCATGTAACTTCATATAAAAAAATAAAAATAAAAAATTATAACGCCAGCACCGCGATCGCGGTGGACCGCGGTAAACCGCGGTGGAAGGCCAACATTCTGCCTCAGATTCACCGCGATCGCGGTGAACCGCGGTAAACCGCGGTGAGGCGTGAACGTTCTGCCTCAAATTCACCGCGACCGCGGGGGTACCAGGTTTGTCAATTTTTTTTATTATTTATTTTTTTCGTTTTTCTTTTTTTTTTTTCCCTCTTCTTCTTATAATTTTAAACCCAAACCCCCCCCCCCCACTAAAACCCAAATTAACCGCTCCCTCCCCCAAATTCCTAATCTCTCTCTCTCTCTGTAAACCCTAACCCCCCAAATTCTCTCTTCTTCTTCTTCTTCTTCTTCTTCACTCACACTACTCCCACCTCCATTCCTCTCCTCTTTCGTCCAGTAAGGTATGATTCTAACCCTCCCCTCTCTTTTCCTTTTGTATTTTGTTATTGTTTATGCTAGTTGACGTGGTATGGTGTTGTACTTGTAGTAGTTTTTTTGTTTTTTTTTAGGTTCTTCTTGTTTTCTATGTAAATTTCGTTTGGACCTTGTTGGTGAAGGGGCTGTTTATTAATGTGGTGGAAAGGTGTTTGTTGGTGGGTGCTTGAATGACACAAGTGTGGGGTGTGTTGGTGTACTTGTATACTTGATTTGGGAGGAGTTTTGAGAGACTCCTGAGGGCTACATGTGTTTGGATATGCCACGCCCACAATGTGTTTGGGAAATTGCCCCAATGGAGAATAAGGAGCTGTTGTGACATGGTTATGGTGAAGTCTGAGTAACCATCCATCGTCACATATTTTGCGCACTTACTAATAGGTGTCTCGTTGTTTGACAGGTGCAATGAGTTCAGCTAGAAAGAGACGATACACCGGGCCCTCCACTAGTGGACCGGGAGGCTCCTCACGAGCTAGGAGCCAAGCCAGTGCACCTCAGTTCGATAACACTTGGTTTGTATCCAAAGCAGCGGAGGATAGGTACAACCAGAAAGCAACTAAGAAGTTACAACATGAGGTGCACATTGATAGAACGACTTTGGCGGTGGAGTGCCCCAACATGTTTAGTGAGCTGAGGCGGTGTCAGCTGGACATCTTCTTCGAGGTACCGGAGGAGGCTAACATTCAGCTAGTACGGGAGTTTTATGCAAATTTGCCAGAATATGAGAATGGGATTGTGACGGTGCACAATACCTCGGTCAATGCATCCCTCGACACCATCTGCAGGGTCTACAGGCTGCCAGTGTTCAGGGGTGACGATGATCCTTATCGTACCTTCAGCAGTACACGGGCCTTGTGGGGAACTCTTCTTGATACTATCTGTGTGCCGGACGGAGAACGCCTATGGATCACGCCCGGAATTACACTTAACTCCTACTGTCTGAATTGGGAGGCTAAGTGTTGGCTCACCATTGTCAACAGTCGATTGTTGCCATCCAGCAACACGACAGATGTTAATCTACCACGGGCATCGGCGATACACTGTTTCATGACCCATAGTGATTTTGATGTGGCCCGGCTCATCCATGAAGAGATGTTCATCAGATCCCCTAAGCTAATCAAGGGCCACTACTTCCCTTCGCTGATCACCCGACTGTGCCGTATTGCTAGAGTCCCTAAAGACCTTCGGGTTGATGGGAGATTGCCACTGAAAGCCCCGTTCCGGGCGAAAAAAATTGGAATTGGACGAGAGCCGGTGGTGAATGTTGATGACTCTGATGAGGATTTAACTGATGATGATGATGATGATGCTGAGATAGCTGCGATTCCTCCTCCTCCGAGAGCTGATGTGGCAGGCCCATCACAGCCACGCCGGAGCACCCGTATGACAGCTTTGGAACAGGAGATGGCTGGGTTGCGTACCTCAGTCAGTGATTTGGGTACCCGTGTTGATGCGGTGGCTGAGAGGCAGGTGAAGTCGGAGAAGAAATTCTTGGGCTAGTTGAGAGCTCTGGGACGTGCTTGCAACGTGAACCCAGACACCGTCTCTGATCAGGAGTGAGCCTCAGGGAAGTTCCTTAACCTCACTGTTCTTTAAATTTTTAAGCCATGGGGACATGTCTTCATTTTAAGTGTGGGGTGGGGATACTTCATTGTATGTTTGTAATTGTAACAACTGATTGTTTGCTTTTGTGTGCTTGTTTTGTTTTGATTGTTTTGGTGTTTGAGTGATAGTTCACTAGGTAAGTTAGAATAGTAAGTTACTTGTCCCGACGACGGATCTCTTTCGGCGGGGTTCTTGAGGGACTAAGTTGAGGAAAAAAAAATGGAATATGGAGACTCTTCCTGATGACGGATCATTTAGACAATTTTCTTGAGGGAAGTTAGTCTAGAGAAAAGACCAAAAAGATTTTTTATTTTATTTTTAGGTAGTGTAGTAACTCCCCCTTGGTTTTTCTTTGGGCCACGGTTCTTTTCCAAGGGTTTAACTTGAACCGGGTATAGGTAGTTTTTTTTTTTTTGTTTTTTTTATTCTTTTTAGTTTTTAAATTAGGACTAATGGGCTATGAGCTAAATTCAAAGGAAAACCCTTAGCGTTGATACACCTGAGCACAATAGACACTAGAGTGTAACGCCTAGCTTCATTAGTTGAATCCTGTTAGAGTGCCTTAAAAGTGTGTGTTTGTATCTAACTTGAATACTCAAAAGAGAATGTCTTGATAAACCAATCCGGAGTGAGTCATGTGCCATGTGTGTGTGAGTTTTACTGTGTCCATGTTTCATAATTGATGCCTAGAACTTGCCCTGTGTATTTGCAAAGCGAAATAGCAGTCTCTTTCAGTTTGAGAAGTGATATAGGCATTTCTTTGTTGAGCCAGACATATAAAGTAAGTCCACCTGAATGCAATACATCTTAGTTAACCCCGTTGAGCCTATAAGCCTAATTCTTTGGCAACCACATTGCGAACCTTACCCAATTGTTTGAATAGCTTGCTGTTTGAACCCTTTTACCTCCCAATAAGCATTTGAATGGTAGTGGAATATGCAAAATAAAAAGTGTGGGGTGGTGGGTTGGTTTTTGAGTGGAACCATTGAGATAGATAAAAGGTGTTGAATGTTGAAGCTAAAAGAAGAAGCACCATGAAAAAAAAATTATAAACAATTATAGCAGTTGATAAGTGGTAGCTTGTACAAATTGCACCTAATGGATGGGGATGTTTTAAACAATTAAGGCGGAGTGTTTGGTTGGCACAACTATGATCTTTGAGTTTGATGTAATTGTATTAAAAGTGCTTAGGGAGGTTAGTCACTATATCTAAATATATCCTACCCGTCTCTTAGCCTACATTACAACCAAGTAAAGTCCTATTGATCTTAGACTGGGTGGGCTCAATTAGTAGAGTATTATACTACGGGCAAGCCTATGGTGCATCTTTATGGCATGTGAATGTTCTTTCTGAGAGCGAGTGAATTTTGTCTATCTTAGTTCCTACTTGTTCTAATTATCATTATATGTGGAACTACTCTCTTGGGTGACGTGAGGGCATGTGATTCACAAAGGAAAGGTAAGTCTCGACTCTTGTATAGAGTAGTTTGAGTAAGTGCAAATGTGGCATGGTACAAAAGGTTTGACTCTTGAGGTAAAGGTTGTTCACTTCTAGGTGCAACTTTTGTAAAATTTTCATGGTGTTAGTTGTTAAGGGAAAAGCTTAGGGAAGGAATTTTGATGGAGTGTGGTGGATTGATCGAGGACTAGCAATAAGTTAAGTGTGGGGTGTTGATAGTAGACTATATAGTTGATATTTACACCTTAATATAACCATACTTTGTTGTTGTTTTATAGATAAATTGCCAACAAAATGCTCTAAATAGTGCTCTTTTGTTTCACAGGGAATATTATATGAGAGGAAGCAACATGGAGTGTGTTGGAGGCGATAATGTGAAGAAAACGCCCACTGGAGAAGTACCCGAGCACAAAGAAGCAGAAATGGTCCGGGCAAGAAGGCCACCGCCACCGCGGTGGACCGTGGTGAACCGCGACAGATTAATAAGGCGCGGCAGAAAGGTTGGCTTTCACCGCGGTCGACCGCGGTTGGCCGCGACCGCGGTGAACTGTTCACGTAGCTGGAAACTTGTGGACCAAAGTGTAATTTCGGGGAAACTTTTGTAAAACCCTTATAAGCTTTATAAACTCGCCCAAGATTGTTCTAAGCTTGTTTTTAGACTACTTTTGGAGGCAAGAACAAGTGTGAGAAGATCAACCAACATTAGAGTTTTTCATCTCCTTTTAAATCTTGCAATTTTACATTATGAATAATCTATTAGTTTCCTCTTATTTCGTTATGAGTTAGCTAAACACTTATCTAGGGTTGATGGAACCAATTGTGGTTGAAGTT
>NW_017681879.1:6366-10801 GCF_001879085.1 Nicotiana attenuata | reverse complement strand
ATGGTGGAAATAACCCTTAGCTCGCGGAACAAAATGAGCTTTTAAAATCCTTCTCTGAACAGGCATTTTCGCAACTGCGGTTGCCTTACCGCATTTGCGGCTACCGCTTCTGCGGTTCTACCTCCGCTTCTGCGGATCTTCACTATGCCAGGACCGCTATTGCGGTCAAATCTCGCTCCTGCGGACACCGCTTATGCGGTCAATCACTCGCTCCTGCGGAACCTCCCTCACACACCCGGACCGCTTCTGCGGTCAATAGCCGCACCTGCGTGGACAGCACCTGCGGAAACCATCCGCTCCTGCGGAATTTCTCCAAAGGCCAACACTCGCATCTGCGCCCCTAATCTTCGCATCTGCGGAACCGCATCTGCGGCCCCTTTTCCGCAGATGCGGAAATACCAGATATCAGCAAATCTTCAAAAATCACCAAGTCCAAAATCATTCCGATGGCCATTCGGAATCACCCAGAGGACCCCGGGACCTCAACCGAAAGTGCCAACCCATCCTAAAACATCATTCAAACTTGCTCCAATCATCAAAACACCACAAACAACACCAAAACCATTAAATTACATCGGATTCAAGCCTAAGTTCTTCTAAAACTTCCGAGTTACACATTCGATCAAAAACCCGACCAAAACACCTCCGAATGACCTGAAATTTTGCACACACATCCCACATCACCTAACGAAGCTACAACAACTCTCGGAATCCCGTTCCGACCCTCGGATCAAAATCTCACCTATCAACCGGAATTCGCCAAAATACTAACTTCGCCAATTCGAGCCTAATTCTACACCGGACCTCCAAAACCAATTCCGATCACGCTCCTAAGTCACAAATCATCCCCCGAAGCTAACCGAATCACCGAAAATCACATCCGAGCCCTCTAACTCATAAGTCAACATCCGGTTGACTTTTCCAAAACAAACTTTCCTTAAAGAGACTAAGTGCCTCATTTCATTCTAAAACCAATCCAAATCAACTCGTTCACACAAGACTCTTATAATGAAGCATGAAGAAGCAGAAAATGGGGAAAACAGGGCGGTAACTCACGTGACGACGGGGCGGGTCATCACATCCTCCCCAACTAAAACAAACGCTCGTCCTCGAGCGGGTCAAGAAACATACCTGAAACCTCAAACTGGTGAGGATATCTGCTCCGCATCTCCCGCTCGGTCTCCCAGGTAGCCTCCTCCACGGGCCGACCTCTCCACTGTACCTTCACTGAAGCAATATCTTTTGACCTCAACTTTCGAACCTAACGATCCAAAATGGCTGCTGGCTCTACATCATAAGTCAAATCATCATCCAACAGAACCGTGCTGAAGTCCAATACATGGGACGGGTCCCCAACATACTTCCGGAGCATAGATACATGAAATACCGGATGCACGCCCGACAAGCTGGGTGGCAAGGCAAGCTCATAAGCTACCTCTCCTATCCTCCTAAGTACCTCAAAAGGCCCAATAAACTGCGGACTCAGCTTCCCTTTCTTTCCAAACCGCATAACACCCTTCATGGGCGAAACCTTCAGCAAGACCTTCTCACCAACCATATAAGACACATCTCGAACCTTCCGGTCCGCATAACTCTTCTGATGCGACTGAGCTGTACGAAGCCTCTCCTGAATCAGCTTCACCTTCTCCAAGGCATCCTGAACCATCTCTGTCCCCAATAGCCTAGCCTCACCGGGCTCGAACCAACCAACAGGAGATCTACACCGCCTCCCATACGACGCCTCATACGGAGCCATCTGCAAGCGGCAAAAACCCATCCCAAGAACCTCCAAAATCAATAACACAGGCACGCAACATGTCCTCCAATATCTGAATAGTACGCTCGGACTGTCCGTCCATCTGAGGATGAAACGCCGTGCTCAACTCCACCTGTGTACCCAACTCCTGCTGAAAATTCCTCCAGAACTGAGAAGTGAACTGAGTACCCCTATCTAAGATAATAGACACTGGAACCCCATGCAATCGGACAATCTCCCGGATAAAGATCCCTGCCAGTCGCTTTGAAGAATAGGTAGTACATATCGGAATGAAGTGCGCGGACTTGGTAAGCCGATCCACAATCACCTAAATCGAATCAAACTTCTTCAAAGTCCAAGGAAGACCACTCACAAAATCCATAGTGACTCTCTCCCAGTTCCACTCAGGAATAATCATCCGCTGAAGTACGCCACTCGGTCTCTGATGCTCATATTTCACCTGCTGACAGTTGAGACACCGAGCCACAAATCCTACGGTGTCTTTCTTCATTCTTCTCCACCAATAATGTTGCCTCAAATCCTGATACATCTTCACGGCACCCGAATGAATGGAATACCGCGAGCTATGGGCCTCCTCCAATATCAACTCCCGAAGCCCATCCACATTGGTCACACAAATCCGGCCCTGCATCCTCAACACACCATCCTCGTCAATGGTCATGTCTCTGGCATCATCATGCTGGACCCTGTCCTTAAGGACAAGCAAATGCGGGTCATCATACTGGCACTCCCTGATGCGATCATATAAGGAAGACCGAGAAACCACACAAGCTAACACCCGACTAGGCTCCGAAATATCTAGCCTTACCAACCGATTGGCCAAGGCCTGAACATCAACTGCAAAGGGCCTCTCCCCAACTGGAATGTACGCCAAACTCCCCATACTAACTGCCTTTCGGCTTAAAGCGCCGGCCACTACATTGGCCTTCCCCGGGTGATACAGAATGGTAATATCATAATCCTTAAGTAACTCTAGCCACCTCCGCTGCCTCAAATTAAGATCCTTTTGCTTGAACAAATGCTGAAGACTGCGATGATAGGTGAATACCTCACAAGATACGCCATACAAGTAGTGCCTCCAAATCTTCAAAGCATGAACTATAGCAGCAAACTCTAAATCATGTACAGGGTAGTTCTTCTCATGGGGCTTCAACTGACGAGAAGCATAAGCAATAACTCTACCCTCCTGCATCAATACACATCCAATCCTAACTCTCGAAGCATCACAATACACAGTATAAGAACCTGAAGTAGATGGCAAAACCAATACCGGAGCTGTGGTCAAAGCTGTCTTGAGCTTCTGAAAGCTCTCCTCGCACTCGTCCTACCATACAAATGGAGCACCCTTCTGAGTCAACTTGGTCAAGGGCGATGCAATAGAGGAAAATCCCTGAACAAACCAGCGATAATAACCTGCCAAACCAAGGAAACTATGAATCTCTGTGGCTAAGGTCGGTCTAGGCCAACTCTGCACCGCCTCTATCTTCTTCGGGTCGACCTGAATACCCTTGTTGGACACCACGTGCCCCAAGAAAGCCACTGAACTGAGCCAGAACTCACACTTGGAGAACTTTGCATAAAGCTTCTCCTCCCTCAATCTCTGCAATACCACTCGCAAATGCTGCGCGTGCTCCTCCTGACTACGCGAGTACACCAGAATATCATCAATAAAAATAATAACGAACGAATCCAGATAAGGCCAAAATACACTGTTCATCAAGTGCATGAACGCTGCTGGGGCATTGGTCAGCCTAAAGGACATAAGAAGAAACTCATAGTGCCCATATCTAGTCCTGAAAGCAGTCTTAATAATATCTGAATCCCTGATCTTCAACTGGTGATAGCCCGAATGAAGATCAATCTTGGAGAACACCCTCGCTCCCTGAAGCTGGTCAAACAAATCATCAATGCGAGGCAGGGGATACTTGTTCTTCACTGTTACTTTGTTCAACTGCCTGTAGTCAATGCACATTCTCATGGTGCCATCTTTCTTCTTCACAAACAGAACCGGTGCACCCCATGGTGACACACTAGGCCGAATGAACCCCTTATCTAGGAGTTCCTGAAGCTGATCCTTCAATTTTTTCAACTCCACTGGTGCCATACGATATGGCAGAATGGAAATGGGTTGAGTGCCCGGCACCAGGTCAATACCAAAATCGATATCTCTGTCCGGGGGCATGCCCGGCAGGTCTGCAGGGAAAACATCGGGAAACTCCCTCACAACTGGAACAGAATAAATGCTGGGAGTCTCGGCTCCAACATCCCTCACGAACGCCAAATATGAAAGGCAACCCTTCCCAACCATACGCTGGGCCTTTAAGAATGAAATCACCCTACTAGGAACATAGTAAGTCATACCACGCCACTCGATCCTCGGTACACCCGGTATAGCCAAAGTGACTGTCTTAGCATGACAGTCTAGGATAGCATGACACGGAGATAACCAGTCCATGCCCAAAATAACATCAAAATCTACCATGCTCAATAGCAACAGATCAACTCGGGTCTCCAGACCCCCAATAGTTACCAAACATGACCGGTATACATGGTCTACAACAACAGTATCGCCCACCGGGGTAGATACATGGACAGGTAAAGCAAGACACCCTCGGGTCGTACCCAAATGATGAGCAAAGTATGAGAACACATAGGAAT
>NW_017681879.1:0-3330 GCF_001879085.1 Nicotiana attenuata | reverse complement strand
TTTGTCTGCTTTATATATGAGAAGTTTCTTCTTTCAAAAAAAGGTTTTTGCCAACTACTAATTGATTCTCAATTCCTTTAATGGGGTTTGACTGATTGTTACTGATTTTCTCTAATTGAACCATCTATACCTTTTCTCGACTTGGTTCATTTGAACAAAGCCTGCCACTTTGATTTTACTGGCTGTTTGATTGATTCCCTTTCCTTATTTCACACAAACCGTGTACCATTGGACTTTTGCCTTAAATAACTTTCATGTATTTACCCTTTAATGTACTGCCTGGAAAATATTTTTCCAAATCCCTTTCCTTAATTATTTTTACCCGTTTGAAATCAGAATCCCTTAATTAAAGGGAGATTGATTTCAATGCTATTTCCTTACCTTGTTCTTACTTGGTTTGTTGCACTGCTCAACCCTTCAGCACTAAAACAACTTTCGAACTTTTGAACTCTTGAATCCTAAGTTCAATACTCATACTCTCACATGCATATTCTCAATCACAATACTCTTTCAATTCTCTACTCTCTTCTGAGACTTTTGTACTGCTTTGCTTGCAACTTGGCTTTTCAAGACTGCTGCTTTACTTATTTGCTTTCCCTAAAACTGGTATGTCCCAATTTAATTTCAGCTCCTTCCCTATGTGTTTACTTTACAGTTGCCATGTTCTGGTTTACTTTGTTGTTTATACTCCGTATTAAGAATGTTCTTTCTTTTATGTTTACTGCTTTCTATAAAATCCCCATTCCCCTATGTGTGTTGAGTTAAAGTTCATGGTCTGGCCGCATCCAAATTGCTGCCCAGGTCTGAACCTGACCTTCAATAGGTCCTAACTCTCAAACTCAAACTGACAGGCTGGTCAGGGGTGTGCCAGCATCCTAATTGCTGGGCATGACCACTAGTTTGTCATGGCCCCCTCTATTGCACTTACACTTATTCTTAGACTCTAAGTTCTGCCCCCCTCCTATGAGCCTTGCCTTGGGGACCTTGAGTTCCCTCTGAACTTGGACATTGGAGAGTTGGCCCTTCCACATTGCACTACAATCTGATCCTGCAAATATAATTGGGTGTGAGTACTGCCTGGAATTCATGAAGCTCCTTAGAACTTTGACACACTCAAAGGATGAGAAAGGCTTTGGAAATCTGATCTTTGGAAGTTGGTTTATCTCATGTTTTAGACTAGGAGTCTGAATTAGGCTCTCCTTGGTTGGAACTTTAATTTCTGATGTAATATTTTTTCTTTTAGTTTTATTTTTTTTTTTATTCATTCGGGTTGTAATAATTTGTAATAACTATTGGGGGTGTATAGTGAAAACGGGAGGCTCACTCATGTTATGCATGTGGGTAGACATCATGTTTTAGGTATTTATTTCTGCAATCACAGCCTGTTTTTTCGCTTATGCATCCACATATAGAAATCCTGCCTATAAGTTTATGCATCCATATATAGAAATCCTGCCTATAAGTTTATGCATCTAAATATAGAAATACTGCCTATAAATTGTTTCATTACTGCATTAGAAACCCTGCCTATAAGTTGTTTCATTAATGCATTAGAAATCCTGTCTATAAGTTATGCATTTCATTAGAAATCATGTCTATAAGTCTCTGCACTTCTGCATATAGAAATCATGATTATAAGTTTCCTGCACATCTGCACATACACATGTCATTAGGCAAACAATCCATAGGTTAAAAAATAATCAATTGCATCTTAGATACCATGCTCATAGGATTCCTGCACCTACGTAACCGTTTTAAAATCAATAACGCTTAGAATTCATGCCTATAGGAGCAATCGTTTAAATCTGATTTACCCGCAAAGTCTAAAATCAGTAATAATGTTGTTAACATCCGCAGAATTATTTTATTTCTAAAGTCAGTAATCTTCTTTAAAATCAGTATGTTTGACCTTGTTAGATATCATGCCTATAGGTTTCTCCTAGGCAAACCATTAGGTAATAAATTAGTTATACCAGTCTGTAATAATTACAACCAGCAGGTAGGCCTAATTCGGACTTCTTATATGAAAATATATGATAAATCAGCCACCCCCTTTACATAAGTTTAATTAAAGACCTAACCAGTACATGTAAGTCATGCTAAACAATTTCTGCTTTGAACGAGGAGGCCTATTTGAGCCTTAACTGCTATGTGTTTTTCCCCCTTAACTGCTCTTATGTGTTTTTGTTTGTCGCACTAGATTTTGTCCTTTTTAAACTTCAAAAGCTAATACCCCTTCCTTCTAGGATTAGTAGTTCTAACTGCCTTCGGGGTTGATAGGATTGGGGCGGGTAGCGGCATGCAATAAGTAACGAGACCATTCCGCGCTTTAGTACCTTAACGGGGTGGAAAAGGGTAGACATGGATATGATGATCACGCGATAACACCACGTGTATAATTGATTTCCAGGTGTTGCGTGGGTGATCCATGTTATTTATAAGCCTAGGACCCCCTCCCTCTTTATGTGTTTACTTCTCTCTTTCAGAATTTTTAAATTGCAGTTTTCGGTTCTTTTAAACCCAGCCTTTTGCTTTAATCATTTAAGAAAAAAAAATCTCTTTAAATGTCCAAGTACTTTTTTTTCTCTCCCAAATTGTCGCCCCATTTCATCCCTTTGTCTGATTATTTGTATCAGTTATTTGACTCCCCTTCTTCTGCACTAGTATATTCTTTAAATAAATTATGAAATTGCCTAGTCCCAAATTTCAGCTTGTTTATTTAACTTTTATACTTCCCCTACTTGCAATCATTATGTGACAATTGTCTCGTATGTTTATTTGTTGTTCATATTTAAAGTCACAAATTGTAGCATGGCCGGGAACCAGACTAGTGGATCTTGGGGGGAGCCTAACACCTTCCCCCGAGATAATTTCAAGCCCTTACCCATTCCCTGGTTCTTCTTCTCTTCATTTCTTTCTTAGTGTCCTAATGCACTTAATCATTAGGTGGCGACTCTTCTAAATCTCAAAACCCAAATTCCCAAAAGGAATAGAGTTGTCTACCCAAATGTCGTAAACCCGATTTCGCCTTTAGAAAAAGGGGGCATCGACACCCCGCAACGATCGAATCCTCGGGGACTCGTCAACAGAGCCGAATTTGATTGGCACACAGGGCCAACGGAGGCACCTCACTTGGCAGAATACAACTTCAACGTCGACGTATTAGACCTGTTCGCCATCAGTAAAATCAGAGACGCCAGGTGGCCCAGTCCTGTGCAATCAGATCCTTCGCAAAGGATCATAACTTAGTGTGTGAATTTCACAACACGCACGGCCACAGGACCGAGGATTGCCACCAGCTCCGAGAAGAAGTAGCCAGACTACTCAACA
>NW_017681878.1:10230-10802 GCF_001879085.1 Nicotiana attenuata | reverse complement strand
TTAGGTATTCAAACACTGAAATCCAAATTATTTTTTATCTTGTTCATTTCTCTTTTCGAAATCTATTTTCAGGGATATCAAATGAAAATTCAAAACATTTTTTTTTGGTTTATTCTTTAGATTTCCTTCCTAAAAAAAAAACGAATCAAAAAATATTTCTTTTCTTCTAGGGTTTTTTTTTCCTTAATAATTTCTCATAGAGTTTTGTTTCAAAAAAAAAGATATATGCTCGTTCAAGCTTGAGTTTAGAATAGGTTATAGAACATTAAGTCTATAATATTCAAAAAAAAAAACGATTTGCTTCTTTTATTTCTCTTTTTTACATAAGAGTAGTCATTAAGGTAATAAACAAAAAAGAAAAAAACGAAAAGAAAATGAGAACGTAAGTTTGTTTATTTATTCCCGATCTTCCCAAGCAAAGATCTGATTCATGCGGCGTCATGATACGTAGGCAACCTACATAGGGTTTGATCGAATCATTTTTTTATATTTAATTAAAAGAAAAGGAAAACAAAGGAAACAAAAAATTCAAAAAAAAACGAAAAGGAAAAAACGAGGATGAAAGTTGTGGG
>NW_017681878.1:5179-5539 GCF_001879085.1 Nicotiana attenuata | reverse complement strand
TGAGTCATTGAAGTTTCACCCATAGGAGACGCACTTCCTAAATTGAGAGTTCATTCATAGGAGACGCACTTCCTCGTTTGAGTCATTGAAGTTACATCTTTAGGAGACGCACTTCCTAAATTGAGAGTTCATTCATAGGAGACACACTTCCTAGTTTGAGTCATTGAAGTTTCACCCCTAGGAGACGCACTTCTTAGTGTGGGTCTTTCATGATACACCTGTAGGAGACGCACTTCCTAAATCGAGATTTCACCCCTAGGAGACGCACTTCCTAGTTTGAGTCAATGAAGTTTCACCCATAGGAGACGCACTTCCTAATTAACGAGTTCATTCATTAGGAGACACACTTCCAGTTTGAGT
>NW_017681878.1:0-312 GCF_001879085.1 Nicotiana attenuata | reverse complement strand
GAATTAAGAGTTCATTCATAGGAGACGCACTTCCTAGTTTGAATCATTGAAGTTTCACCCCTAGGAGATGCACTTCCTAGTTTGGGTAGGTTATATTTTAGGAGACGCACTTCCTAAATTGAGTTTCACCCCTAGGAGACGCACTCCCTAGTTTTGGGTCATTTAAGTTTATTCGTAGGAACGCACTTCCTAGTTTGAATCATTGAAGCTTCACCCCTAGGAGACGCACTTCCTAAATTGAGTTTCACCCCTAGGAGACGCACTTCCTAATCTTGGGTCATTTAAGTTTATTCCTAGGAGACGCACTTCCTA
>NW_017681877.1:9982-10803 GCF_001879085.1 Nicotiana attenuata | reverse complement strand
AACAAAGTCTGGGCCAATCTTCCTCATGGTCAGGCCTTGAAACAACAGTAACCAGGCGTGTAAGAGTTATAGGAGGTCGGTGTAGGACTTCAATGGCCATAGAAGCCATGGATTCCGGTGGTTTTAGGGTAGAAGTGGAGGGAGGCGGCTAGGGTTTGAGAAGCTTTGAGAGAGAATTGAGAGGAAGGGGGGATTCAAAGGCGCTGGGGATGCAAAATTAATAGGGTTTGGGGGTAAGGGGAAATTAAAAAAGGAAAGATTAAAAGGTGGTCGTTGATCATTTTGATCAATGGCCTGGATTGAATAGGGAATCCGGGCGGGTTGTTTAAAAGGGTGGGTCGGGTAGATTAGATAATTGGATTGGGTAATTGGGTTTAGGAATTAGGTCTAGTTAGAGGTTCAAATCCGGCTAAAATTGAAATGCAAATGGGCTATCATTTAAATAGCCATGTTTGGTTTAACCCTAGCTTGATGGAATAGGAGTTGAGTCTTATTTGCTACTTGCTAATTGATCGAGTACGATGTATAGGCATGGTGACGAGTTTCTATACATTGGTGTCTAGCATGACCGTGAGTCCTTATAATGCGATTATCATGACTTGGTTGTAATATTAACTTTTATGAGGGATAGTCAATTTTATGCTAAGTTCTCGAAGTGTGAATTCTGGTTGGGTTCAGTTGCATTTCTGGGTCACGTTGTATCAGCTAAGGGTATTCAGGTGGACCCAAAGAAGATAGAGGCAGTCAAGAACTGGCCTAGACCAGCATCAGCTACAGAGATTCGGAGTTTCTTGGGGGTTGGTCAGGGCTACTACAGACGG
>NW_017681877.1:0-9130 GCF_001879085.1 Nicotiana attenuata | reverse complement strand
GGATTAGCCTCATGCAGATATGGAGGCGGGGATTAGCCTCCTGCAAATATGGAGGCAGGGATTAGCCTCGTGTAGATATGGAGGCAGGGCGTAGCCTCATGCAGATATAAAGGCAGGGATTAGCCTCATACAGATATGGAGGCAAGGATTAGCCTCGTGCAGATATGGAGGCAGGGATTAGCCTCATGCAGATAGCCAGGGATTAGCCTCATACAGATATGAAGGCAGGGATTAGCCTTATGGAGATATGGAGGCAGGGATTAGCCTCATGCAGTTATGGAGACAGGGATTAGCCTCATGCAAATATAGAGGCAGCGAAGTATAATGTTGCTTAGCTGGGGATACATTCGGTGTCTAGTGGCCCGACTGATAGTGATTTTTCGTCATGTATATATATTTGTGAATGATATCGCTGCGTCCGATATGCCTGCGCTCAAAGAAAAATTGTAAGTTTCCTAAGGGGAGGTTGGTTCGTGTCTTTGTCTGCTGGCCTTGCTATGTTTTGTTCTGGAGGCCTCGTTTGAGTTTCCTTGGGTAACACCTGACTGTTATAGAAATGGAGTTTCCGAAAATATGCAATTATTGATAAAAATAGAGTTGTTTTAGAAACATATTGAAATATCAAGTAGTTTTAGATGAACTAGTGACTGTAACATATTTCAGAGACATTGCAGCTTTCCCATGTTAGAATTTTGAGGGTCCTCCTCAAAATTGTGCCCTAGTTTCTGGTTTTGGGGGAAATGGAAATTTTATCATGATATGACCGAACCCACATGGCTGCCTACGTATCCCCTCTTAAACAGGAATTAGGTCAAGCCCAATTCAATTACATCATGTGAGTGTGAAACATCTAAGCATAATATCTTTTGACTGCATCTTAATTGATAAGTTTTGGCCAAATTTCTTCGTCTATTTCTGCAAGTATGAGTGCTCCTCCTGTTAGCACTCCGTGAACCAAGTAAGGACCTTGCCAGTTGGGAGAGAATTTCCCTTTGGCTTAATCTTGATGTGGAAAGATCTCAGCACCAACTGTCCTGGTGCAAATCTCTGGACATTCTGTTTTGATAAAGCTGACCATGACATACTACGTTCATTCTCTTTCCATCTATAAGGGCCAATTGCTCATGGCGGCTCTTTATCCATTCCGCATCGCTGAGTTTGGATTCATGTATGATCCTTAAAGAAGGAGCCTCTACCTCGGCTGGGATGATAGCTTCGGTACCATAAACCATCATGTAGGGAGTTGCCCCGGTTGATGTGCGAACTGTAGTGCAGTATCCCAACAGAGCAAAAGGTAGCTTCTCGTGCCATTGCTTGTGGTTTTCTACCATCTTCCTTAGTATCGTCTTGATGTTTTTATTGGCAGCTTCTACGGCTCCATTCATCTGAGGTCTGTATGTTGTGGAGTTTTTGCGCTTGATTTTGAAAGTTTTACACATGGCTTTCATCAGATCACTATTGAGATTGGCGGCATTGTCAGTGATAATAGACTCGGGAACTCCAAATCGTCAAACAATTCGATCTTTGACAAAGTTTGGGATGACTTTCTTGGTTACAGCTTTGTAAGATGCAGCATATACCCATTTTGTGAAGTAGTCAATGGCTACCAGAATAAACCTATGCCCGTTTGAAGCGGTGGACTCAATAGGACCGATGACATCCATTCCCCAAGCGGCAAATGGCCAAGGTGAGCTTGTTGCATTGAGCTCATTTGGAGACATTTTTATCATATCGGCATGCACTTGACATTGGTAGCATTTGCGGACATACTGGATGCAATCTGTCTCCATGGTCATCCAAAAGTAACCGGCCCTAAGTATCTTCTGGGCCAAAACAAAACCATTCATATGCGAGCCGCAGCATGTATATCCTCAAGTAGTTTAGAAGCTTCTTTTGTGTTGACACATCTTAGCAATCCCAATCAGGAGTTCTTCTGTACAAGTTTCCTTGTTGTGGAAGAAGTGATTGGACAATCTTTGGATTGTGTGTTTTTTAATGTGGTTCACATGCTCCAGGTATTCTCCTTTCGCCAAATATTCCTTGATGTCATGGAACCAAGGCTTCCCGTATGTTTCTTCTTCGACGTGGGCACAATACGCCGGTTGATTATGAGTTCTCACCGGGATGGGATCGATGAAATTCTTGCCTGGATGCTATATCATAGATGACAAAGTGGCCAATGCATCGTCAAGGTCATTCTGGATTCTGGGTACATGCCAAAACTCTATCTTCGTGAACCTCTTTCTCAATTCATATACATGGTGTAGATATGGAAATATCTTAGAATTCTTGGTGGCCCACTCTCCTTGTACCCGATGCACAAGGAAATCTGAATCACTGATTACCAATAGCTCCTGAATATTGATGTCGATTGCTATGTTGAGTCCTAGTATGCAGGCTTCATACTCTGCTATGTTGTTGGTGCAGGGAAATCTAAGTTTAGCAGATACTGGATAATGTTGACCCATTTCTGATACTAAACTGCTCCAATGCCCACTCCATTGAAATTTGTAGCTCCGTCGAAGAACATCTTTCAACCATCGTATGCTTAAATAATTTCCTCTCCTATGAATGACACCTCTTCATCAGGAAAATACATTTTTAGGGGTTCGTATTCTCCTCCCACCATATTTTTAGCAAGATGGTCTGCCAATGCTTGTCCTTTGAACGCCCTTTGAGTTACATAGACGATATCGAACTCACTTAATAGTATCTGCCATTTAGCTAACTTCCCAGTTGGCATGGGTTTCTGAAATATTTACTTCAGAGGGTTCATTCTGGATATGAGGTATGTGGTATAGGAACATAAGTAATGCCTTAATTTCTGGGACGTGCAGGTCAAAGCACAACAAGTGCGTTCTTAGTAGAGAGTATCATGCTTCATAAGGTGTGAACTTCTTACTTAGGCAGTATATGGCTTGCTCCTTTCTCCCTATCTCGTCATGTTGTCTTAGAACACATCTGAAGGCTCCATCCAATACAGAAGATAGAATAGCAAAGTCCGTCCAGGCTCTGGCGGGACCAAGACTGGTGGTGTAGATATGTACTCCTTGATTTTGTCGAAAGCTTTCTGACAATCCTCGGTCCAGCTTGTTTCGGCATCTTTCCTTAGCATCTTGAAGATGGGTTCACATATGACTGTGGACTTTGATATGAAGCGACTAATATAGTTGAGACGTCCTAGGAAGCTTATCACGTCCTTTTTGCTCCTAGGCGGTGGTAACTCTTGAATAGCCTTAACTTTAGACTGGTCCAGCTTGATCCCTCGACGACTGACAATGAATCCCAATAACTTTCCTACGGGAACCCCGAATGCACACTTTGCGAGGTTCAATTTTAAGTTGTACCTCCTTAACCTGTCAAAGAACTTTCTCAAGTCCGCTATGTGATCTGCGGCCCTCTTAGATTTGATAAATGACGTCGTCCACATACACCTCTAATTCTTTGTGTATCATAGAATAGAAGATGATTGTCATGGCTCTCATGTAAGTAGCTCCAGCATTCTTTAGACCAAATGGCATCATCTTGTAGCAGTAAACCCCCATAGTGTAAAAAAAGCTATTTTCTCTGCGTCTTCTTCATCCATCCAGATCTGGTGATAACCCGCAAAGTAATCAACGAAGGATTGGAGTTCATTATTGGCACAATTATCGATGAGGATGTGTATATTTGGCAGTGGAAAGTCGTCCTTGGGACTTGTTCTGTTTAGATCTCGATAGTTAACACATACTCTAACTTTCCCATCTTTCTTCGGAACTGGTACAATATTGGCTAACCAGGTTGGATACTCAACCACCCTTAGGAATTTGGCTTTGATCTGCTTAGTAACTTCCTCATTTATTTTTAAGCTCATATCTGGTTTGAATTTTTTGAGTTTCTGCTTTACTGGCGGACACATGGGATTAGTCGGCAACTTGTGAGCCACTATGGACGTGCTCAAATCAGTCATGTTGTCATATGACCATGCGAAAATGTCCGCATACTCCTTTAAGAAATGAATGTATTCTTCTTTGTCTGTTGATGACAAGTGAATGCTGATGCGAGTCTCTTTGACAGTCTCGGCGTTCCCCAAATTCACTACTTTGATTTCGTCTAGGTTGGACTTAGGCTTATTCTCAAATTTTTCAACCTCCCTGACAACTTCCTCGGCTATCTCATCTTCTTCATCCTTATCACTAGCCTTATGTTGTGTTGCCTCATTACATATCACAGTCACCGGTTCATCAGGAAAAGTAATAATAATGTTGTAGAAAGAAAAAAGTGTAGAAAATAATAATGAATAACAAAGAGCAATGTATTTGATTAAAAATGAAAAACATCCAAACAAGTACGGCTCGATGAATCGAGCATTTATTTTGAACAAGTAAGTCTTTAAAACAAAATTACTAAAAATCTTGAATGCCTAGAATGGCTATAGAAATAAAATCTGTCAAGCTACCCAGGGAAACGGCAGGCCCGGGATGGTGTGGCGGTCCAGTTCATGAGAACAACTCCTTTCTCCACAGTCTGAATAGTCAGGCCTTATTCCTCCTCCTCCTTAATTATTGCACTGCAATCCATGTCTTCGTCCTCCAAGAATAAATTCCTCAGCCCGGCTAATGGTTCTTCTTCTGCAGTTCTCCAGATGGTCTCAGCTTGGTGAAAAGTTTGACCCGTATGTGGCACTGGTGGCTAGAGAGGTATACGGTCCGCACCATGGAGGCGACCAATGATTATACTCTTGCCATGTGTACTGGTATCCGATCCCGAAGGTAGTACCATGACCCTTCAGCTGTATCAGTTTGGTGATACCCTAGAGATTCTTCCCAAGCCCTTTGTCGGGTTCATACCTAGACCGTGCCAGTATGCTTTCTATGTTGCTACTCCACTATTTGTCTTTCTCAATGGCATTGACACATTCGATATGATGATAGGTTTCCCCTCCTAGCCTTCTTCTTTTCCCGGTAACTAGGATGGTTTGACTGGTATAAATGGGGTTACTCTCATCTCCGTGAATGATCACCTCCTGATAGTTCCCATTCGAATTTCATGGCTTGATGTAGTGTGGAAGCCACAGCCCAAGCGGAATGTATCCATGGTCGACCCAACAGAAGATTGTATGAGGCTGGTATGTCGAGCACCTGAAACTCGACGTCGAACCAAGATAGCCCCATCTGTAGGCAAATGTTAATTTCCCCAATCGTGGCCCTTTGAGACCCATCGAAATCTTTCACGTTCATGCTCCATGCCAGCATTTCATGAAAACCTTTGTCCAATCTTTTCATAGTATCCAGCGGACAAATATTGAGGCTTGAACGCCCATCAATCAAGACCTTGGCGATGAATTTGTATTCAAATTGCACTGTGATATGCAATGCTCGGTTGTGATTCAATCCTTTAGGCGGTAGTTCGTCCTCGTGGAAGATTATTTTATGACTTTCCAGCGCCTGCCCTACCATGTTAGACATGTCCCTACGGTGATATAGTTGGGTACATAAGCTTCACTCAACACCTTCATCAGAGCGTTCTTGTGCGCCGCTGAATTTTGCAATGGTGACAATATGGATATTTGAGCTGAGGTTTTGTTCAAATGATCAATGACGGAATATTCCCTTGCTTGTATTTTCCTTCAAAGATCATCTAGTCTTGTTTCAATGATAGGCTGCTTGGCAGTGGCATCCTTACTTGATCCTACCAAGTGTTCGGGTGTGTAGATTCTTCCGGTCCTAGTCATTCCTTATATAGAATCAGATCCCTATATCTTTACTTTTTGTTTTTGCCTAGCTTCAGCAACATAATCCCAAGGTATTGCTTTTGAATTGAAAGGAGGTATTGTTGGTACTGTCACCGTAAAAGGCGTGGCCAGTTCCACTTCAAATGGAATAGGGGTGGCTGCAGGTGGATCTACCTCAACCTCAAATGGAACTCATGCACCTACCTCAACCTCGATTGGTGACTGAGTCTGTACTACAATAGGAGTAAGTGTTACTTAGGGTTTAAAGTCATCGCCTTCCCAAATAAGCCCAATCGACCCTTAAGGATCCCATCCTTCATCCATCTCTATCACATGTATCCCACTACCCCTATGATCAGGGAGAAGGTTGTTGCGGACATTGGTCGCAACTTCTTTCGCCTGTATGACCATGTTGTCAATCAGCATCTGGATTTTATCTTTCAACGTTCGGCACTCGTCAGTGGTGTGCCCCTTCATACCGGAATGGTATGCACAAGTTTTTTTGGGGTTGAACCATTGGTATGGATTCTCTAATGTCACAGCAGGAACATGGTTGATGTAACCAGCGACTTTCAAACTTTCATACAGCTGGTCGATGGGTTCAACAATAGCGGTGTATTATTTGTTTGGCTTGCAGTCAAAATTGGGTTATGGTCTTGGATAATTTTGGTGAGTTGGAGGTGACTGGAAATGAGATGGTTGGGAATCATAGGTATGATAGACAGTGGCTGGTTGGGAATATCTGGGAGATTAGGGTTGATATATAGGTGGAGGTGTTTGATATGTAAGTGGAGGTGTTTGATATGTAAGTGGAGGTGTTTGATATGTAAGTGGAGATTTCGGGCCTTGAGCCACCATTACTGCCACAACGTCTTTCTTATTTGATATGCCACCTGATTGTAATGCCATGTTTGTGGCCTGTAATACCTCAAAGTTTGTTGCCATCCCGCTTTTGATGCCTTCCTTGATTCTTTCTTCAAGTTTGATGATATCAGAGAATTTATGGTTTTCAATAACCATCAAACTTTCATAATATTGCGGATCCTGTGCTCTAAAGAAGAACTTGTTCATGTGTTCCTCGTCCAAAGATGACCTGACCTTGGCTGCTTCCAACCTCCATTGAGTAGCATACTCATGGAATGTCTCGGTGGGTTTCTTATTAAGATTCTGAATGTAGAAAACATCTGGTGCATTTTCTATGTTGAACCTGAATCGGTCTATGAAATCTGATGCCATACTCACCCAGTTGGACCATTTCTTAGGATCATGGTTGATGTACCAGGACAAATCGTCTCCTGTAAGACTCCTCAAAAAGAGTTTCATCCGGATCTTTTCATCCTTTCCGACCCCGACAAGCTTGTCACAATAGGTCCTCAGATGAACCCTGGGATCACCTGTTCTGTCAAACATCTCGAACTTGGGAGGTTTGTACCCCACTGGAAGCTTTAGATCTAGCTGTATGCATAGGTCTTCATAGTTCAAACCTTCTATCCCTTTGCCTCCTTCAGCACTCTAAACCCGACTTGTCAATTTCTTGAGTTTTTCATCCATGTTCTTGATGAGCATGTCCTTTTCAATGGATTCTGGTGTATAGAAAGTTGGTTGAGTAGAGTGAAGTACGGTTTCCACGTATATAGGGTTGTTTTGTGAGTGCCAAGAGTCTGGGTGTAGTGATGGTCGTTGGTTGAGTTTTGAGAATCGGGAAAGGGTTGTGGTGTGTTATGGGGAGTGTGATAAGTGGTGGTTGGTGGGTACTGAACTGGTTGGTGGTGGTGGTTTTGCGGAGTTGCTACTGGTAAGGGATTGAGATTTTGAGGTTGGGTTGCATATTGATGTGATGCAGGAGGGTTTTGTGGATGTTGGTTTGGCGTGTTTTGGGGAGGTGCTAGATTCTTTGTATTTTATTGGTTGATGTCGGGGACATTCAGGGTGAGGGATAGATTTGCCAGGTTGCGAACCTGCTAAAGTTCTCCCTGCAACTCCAGTATCTTTTGTTCAAACCTCAAAACTAACTCATTTGGTGCCGGAGTACTCCAACCATCTAAAGTATCTGCATTCTTCTTTCGAATACCACTTAAGTCATCCATTTTAGCTTTCCCTTTTATATTTGTATTACTTGGAGGAGGAGGACATGGAGGGCCTCTGGTTCTGGTGTGATACACTGATGATGCCAGTATGAGCGAACCAACCTTAAGGGATAGGAATAAAGAATAAAGAAAAAACAAATGGTAAACAAGTCAGTAAGGATTCTGAATTGTTTGCACTATTTAAAAATATATTGCGGGAATATAAATTTGCATCCTAATTTGAGAGCATCGTTGTACCCGAGGTAATCCTAGCGACAAATGGAGAAATTTGGTGCCAATAATTGCCTCATTTCGTTAATGTAGGAATAAACTCCCCAAAATGATACTAAGTAAGATAATGTTGCTAATGGAACTTGGCCTTATTACATATAAAAAGGAAAGCAAGTAAATATAATCTACTTGGTCCCAGAAGGACCCTCTCCTGACCAAACGCTGTTGTCGATCAACTTTCCCAACTCACGCAGGTTCAGCAGTAGGAATGTCATTGCTAGATGCCCTCCTTCACTTCCTTCAGCGTTCTGGCACTCGGTGACCCTCTTCCTCATCTTCCCTTCAAATTCCATAAAACTGTACTCCAGATATTCCCGTCTCTCACTGGATTTAACAGCTCTTTCTTTCCATTCGTTAATCATTTCCATGTCGGCCTTATGTTGTGCCATATGCTCAGCTTCAGACTCTCGAACTCTTTTGCGCAGCTTGTTGTACTTCACCTCAGTTTCGGCAAACTCATCTATGACCCTGTTTCTTCGACCAACCCTTGGCTCAAAGACTTCTGACAGATTATCATCCAACCATAAAGGGGTAAAAGAATGAGTGTCCCGCATGGTATATGTCCGGCTTGATGGTATCCTTCTCCACAATAATCTTCAAAGTCCACATATGTTGTGCTTCATTCTTATATGGGATGCCATTTTCGCACCCTCTTTTTCTCGCGAAATTGGGTTTATGACATTTGGGAGGACAAATCATTCCTTTTGGGAATTAGGTTTGCATTTGAAGAGTCACCACCTAATGATTAGGGTGCATTAGGACACCAAAAGGGTTTTGATTTGAGCAACCAGATATATGGTAAGGGCTTGAAATTATTCTAAGGGAAAGGGGTTATGCACACCTCAGAATTCACTAGTGTGGTTCCTGGCCAGACAATTATTGTGAATTTAGGTGCAAATAACATGTAGACAAATAAAGCTTCAAATAAGAGGGGATTTTCACATAATGGTTTACAAATAAACAAAATTAGGTAAAGAACAAATTAGAAAAAGACTAGATTTTTAAGTAGAAAGAGACTGAAAATTGCTAAAAGAAGTAACGAAATAAAAGAGGGGGGTAC
>NW_017681876.1:7119-10804 GCF_001879085.1 Nicotiana attenuata | reverse complement strand
AATCAAAAATATTTACAGATATTTTTTATGAATTGTAACAAGTGTATATATAGACACAAAAGTATTAATGCAGAGTTGGCAGAACATGTGTTTAAAAGTATTAAGTTGATTGTTATAATATCAACCTACCATTATTCTTTACTTTGCCATCATAGCTTGTTAGTTTGAAAGTCTTGGTCCTTGGTAATAATATCAGATTGTTATAATGTTGTGTATTATTTGTTGAGATGAATAAGTTGGATTAATAAAAGAAGAACGAAAATAGTTAAATGCTTGAGTGTTCTTAGACCGGGTTCTCTTGAAGGGTAGTAACTTTATTTATCATTTTTTGTAGGTGGAGTAGATCAAGAAATGGATGATGAAGACGATGAAGAACTAGACCTTACTTGAGATGAATTTTGAATTGTTATCGATGAATGTTCTAGGAATCTTTTGTTACCAACAATTTTTTGAAACTTATTTACACTCTTGAAATGTACTAAACTTATGCACTCATGAGGTAGAACATTTGCTTTATGGATATTATTTGCTTGATGGATAATTTTGTATTATTAATAGTTTCATTCTATGATGTATTTAAATTTTTGTGTTATTATAATTTATTATATGTATAAATATTTATTTATAACATGTGCTATATTTTAGTTTTAACTGAACTGATACAATAGCCTACCAGAAACGTTGCAATAGGACACAAAAGGCGTTCCAGTAAGCAATGTAAACCGTTGCCATAGGTCCCATAAACTGTTCCAAAATGATTTACAAACCGTTCCAAATACAAATCTAACCATTACGATAGCTTAAAGAAACCGTTGCTATATCCAACATAACCGTAGCAATAGCTCATATAAGTATTTCTTTGAATAATATGGCAACGGTTAAAACCGTTGCATAAACAATATAGTAATGGTTTAAAACCGTAACAATTGAAAAAAATAATCATTCCAACAGAGAAAGGGAAAACCGTTGCGATAGACGTATCTATTGTCACGGCGATGCAAACCGTTGCAGGAACCGTTCCAATAGACCTATGGGTACGCCGGCTGATGTGACGGTTTGTAAACCGTTCCAGAATCCCTACGGCAACGGTTTGGCAGTCTATGGGGACGGTTTTTCAACCGTTGCCATAGGCTAATTTTCCAGTAGTGAGTATAACAAGTTGCTAAAGAATATGAAAATATAAGAGAATATGTGGTGATGAGTGGAATATGTGTAAATTGAGTAAATGAATATTAATTAAAAATATGCTTGAAAGAATTTAACTTATGTACAAGAGTTAACTGTATGAAGTGAAAAAGCTAAATGTAAGAAATAGAAATTTACTCTAAATGATTAACAAAAGGTGGAAATGAATAAGCTTTGAAAAACTTTAGTATGCAACGAATAAGGTGAAAGAATGAATTTGATGCATAGAGAATGAATGTGGTATAAGAAAAATATATCAACACGTTTATGACATAGAAAATCATCGCATCAAGTCAAAGAAACATTTGCGCCAAACATGAGTTATCATTTTAGTAAATAACCAAAAGGCCACTTTTAGAGCCATGATCTTGAAACGCAACTCATGCGAGCCAAACCCAAATGACTACAAGGCCTAAGTCTCTCAACAGAAGTACAATAGTTCAATAACAATTTTTTTACAACTAGTTATATAATACGCGCATTGCGCGTGTATCCCATCTCAATAAGTATATATTTTAAAAAACTCAGACAATACTTTGTTAACTAATTACATTTGAGTTATAAAATAAGTTTAAGAAAAAAGTGTGAGTTCCTGAAAATGATAATTATTGATTCTGTTTAGCAACTCAATAAATGAAGAAACAGTAATAATAGAAGTCCTCAATCATCTTAGTCAATATTTCAACTTAAGATTTATTCATTACTATAATTTCACAAGTTCCTGTGTTTCTTTTTTACTTTCATCAAAATTAAAGTACATAAACTCCCGAAGATTTAAGAGTTCATTCTAGAAAACACACACAGGACATTCATCTAACTGACAAAATATTTTTATATTTCTCGCAAGCAAAATATGAATTATTCTATTTCTTTAATTAATAAGAAATACTATAAAATTTAAAAAAACGACTACTAATATAAACGCGTGAATGCAAAATTCAACTACCATAAAAAAAAATTCAAAGAAGAACCTGAAAGTCTTAATTTTATAGTTGCTGCTCGAACTGGTCGAATAAGGTAAAGTTTTGATGATAAAAGCGTAGAATTGTAACTTCTTTTTATAGAAATTTTGGGTATATAATTTGAAACAGGAAAGAATTTATACAAAGTAAAATCATGTATAGTTTAATGCTTTATTAGAAAATAAAGACTCCAAAATAAAAAATAAAAAATTAAATTGCACGTTTTTACCTACTATTTTTTGAAGAAGTAATCTGTCAAAAGTTTATTAACTAAAACATTTCCTACGATACTTTCCTTTGAAAGTGAATAAAGTTTTCTTTAGTTAGTTGAAAGAAGAAATTTTGTTAGTTTTAGTTGAATAACGGAAACTTTCCTAGTTTTAGTTGAAAGTGTTTGAAATTTTAGATCTAAAAGAAAGTGAAAAATAAAAGCTTTAAGTATTAGATTAATAATTAAATGATTATTCCTAAATAATAGGAAATTAATAAATGACTATTCCTAAATATAGTAAAATAATAAAATGACTATTCCCGTGTAAACTCTATTTTAAAGGGGTAAAAAAGACGAACGACATTTCGCTAATGACCTTCGTACTTTTAATATAGTACTAGCTTTAGAGTACGCGCGTTGTGCGTGTATCTCGTACCATGAATATAAGTTTTGTAAAATTACAAAGATATTATTCAGAGAAAGTACTAAAATTATTAAATAATTCTTTTTCAAAAAATTAAACTCCAAAAGGGATGAGCATTTGATCCTATTTATCTAACTCGGTAAAGGAAGATGTATGCTCTAAGAAAGTCCTCTATACCTTATTATTGGACTTTCGTTGGAGATTGATTTAAGTTCGCACGCCATCCTTTTTGAACAAACCATTATCATGAATAAGAGAATATACATGTCGAGCGCTCTTACTTCGTTTTATCTCAATTGTGATGGATAGTATCATTTATCTCTGCCCTTTTCGGGGTAGGGATAAGGTCTGCGTACATTCTACTCTCCCCAGACCTCACTAGTGAGATTTTACTGGATATGTTGAGTATCATTTAGCCACAGATCCCTGGTTTAATATATATTTATAATTACACGTAATAGTTATCCGCGAAATAAATTTAAAAACCAGGACAAACTCCTAAAACTTTACGAGAACACTATTGAAAAGTATTTTACTAACATTTTCTTTAAAAAGAAAACCACTTAGTTGGCAATAGCTAGTAACATTTTGATCACGCCCAAATATGCCTTATAAAAAGGACTAAGCGGTCCTTGCAAATATAATCCGGTTTACAAGTCCGGAGTCGACCCCACAGAGAACTAAGGCTTAGCTATAGTTATTCAATATCGCTAAGAAACACAAGACCAAACAATTTTCTAATTATAAAGATTATAATATTTATTTTTATCTGATTAACTAACAAATCTAGAAAGCCGTAAAACTATTATTTAACAAGGATAAGGATTGGAGTCAAGATTAAGGAGGTCTAGAGTTATGATTTCCCCAATTGTCGGAATCCTTCCCGCTACGTTTTCTATAAAT
>NW_017681876.1:3698-5586 GCF_001879085.1 Nicotiana attenuata | reverse complement strand
CAGTTAATGCGTGATTTTAACTTCCAAAAATCCTCCTCAAGTCGGAGTATTTCATTATATTCTAAAGTTAGCCGTGTCTCTAGACTTTGTAAAAAATTACTAGTTGGATAGTGAATGGAAGCTTGAAGACCACCTAGTCTGGCCAAAATTTTCCTTTTACGCTTAAAAATATTCCCAAAAGTATTTTTATTCCAAACTTGGATATCTTTCACGAATTGATCAATAGCTGGAAGTAAGTGAATTTTATCCAACCAAACTTGTTCAAGTACTTTAGTGAAGGAAGGATGTGTAGTCCATATAGTTTCTAGCCTGAAAATTCTTTTTCTTGGCAAGGAACAATGTTGAAGTTCAACTTTAATAGGACAATGATCAGAGTGGGTGCGGGGAAGGTGTGTTACCAAAGCATCAGGATAGTTATTTAACCAACCATAATTTGCTAACACACGGTCTATACGTTCAAGAATATTTACCCTATTATGTCTACCATATGTCCAAGTGTAACGACTGCCCTTAAATCCTAAATCTGTGAATTTACAGTAATTAAAACAGTCTAACAACTTATTTGCTCTAGAATTATTAATAGGGAGGCCACCAAATTTATCTACTGCATGTACTATCTCATTAAAGTCCCCCCCAATCAACCATGGTCACTTATAATTATCAAATATACTCCTAAGATTATTCCATAAGGTGAGTCTAGCTGCTAAAATCATTACTTGCATAAATAGCACTAAATAGGAAAGTAAAGGGTAACGGAAAAACCTGTATATGACAGTGTATTTCTTGGATAGATGTGGCCACCTGCTCAACAGTTAAAAGAGTAGTATTCCATAGGATCACAATCCCACCTGAGTGCCCTATAGCAGGAGCTTCAAGCATACCTATGAACTCAAAATCATTCTTTAAAATTTGGTGTGATTGGCAATAAGTCTCTAAAAGGACCACTAGTGCAGGTCTGTTATAATCTAATAAAGACCTAAAATTCCTTCTGAATTCCACTGATTGGGCCCCTCACAATTCCAGATTATGAAATTCAAATGGCTTATGTTGGAATCATTTGAACTATTACTGGACTCTCCTGGACGAAGCCTGAATGTGGGGAGAAATAACATTGCATATTTCCCCACCGGTGGGTTTTTTGTTGGCCTTAAGCGGAATTAAGTTGCTAGCAGATTTTGCGGGCACCTTATGAATATCTTTCTTTCGAATTCTTCCTTCTGCACAAGACTTTGATTCCATCCATGCATGCATGGATTGGTCTTGTCTCTCTGTTGTATATGATGGCTGCGTCTAATTCTGCCTGAAAATTCACTGCCTGTACTTCTTGTTCTTGTGGATTGTGATTCTGAGGAGATAGAGGAGGAGGTGGTGGAGTTGGTGAGGGAGGAGTGGCTGGCCTCAAAAGAGGTGTATGAGGCTTTGACTCCCAGTAGGGCTGAATCCAAGGAGTGTTCAGAGAAGGAGGAGGATAAAATGGCATTTGTATGAGAGTTGGATGGAGATGAGTATGATCCCAAACTGGAGCTGGTAGTGGCAGAGGTTGGAATGGTGAAAGATGGGGTGCTTGCATCATGGACCAATGGTATCGAGCATAAATTTTCGTTCCCGATTGCATCCCTTCCGCAACAATTTGGGCTAAGTCCCTTGGATGGTTGATGAGTATCGTCACTTCCTGTTGATTGACTTCCATGGTGAATGTCAATGCATGATTGTGTAATCCCGCCTCTAGCCAAGATGCTAGGAGTGTTGGTGCATGTGGTGTGTGAGCCGTGTAGATGATGGAGTTGGGCTCCATTATGAGATGTTGTGGTGGGTGGGAGGGGGAGGTGGGATTGTGGTGTAGATGTTGAGTATTCTGCCTTGTGGGTGCTCTTTGTCGTCTGAGATG
>NW_017681876.1:0-504 GCF_001879085.1 Nicotiana attenuata | reverse complement strand
CATTCTTATTTTTAGGGATTAGGCAAATGAAAGTAGAGTTTATAGTAGGGTCAATTTGATGGTCCAAGAAAGCTTTATGACAAAAATATTTTACTGAGTTTCCTACGATATGCCAATATTTTTGATAAATCAATGGATGAAGACCATCTGGTACAGGTACCTTAAGTGGTTGGAAGGAGTGAACAGCAGTAAGGATTTCATGATCCTGTACTGGAGCTATCAAACAAGATTGCTCTTTATCAGTTAATACATTATAAGTATGTACTAAGGTGGTACTACTAGATTTTATATTTTCAGTGGTAAACAATTTATGATAATATTGAGTAATATTATCACAAATTTTGTATGGATCAGTGATCCAATTCCCACCTAAATCTTGTAGTGCAGTGATACGATTGTGCCTTCTACGATTAAGAGTTTGTGGGTAGGTAAAGTTAAAAGTTTAGTTTAGTTCGACTACCCTACCCTTAATTTTACTTAACTAACTACGTTAAAGTTTAAGTC
>NW_017681875.1:10543-10807 GCF_001879085.1 Nicotiana attenuata | reverse complement strand
ATTTCTTAATTCATAAGTGGACGGCGTGCCACACGATCCCATTTCGTAATATATAAGTGGTCGGCGTACCACACGATCCCATTTTATAATAGATACATAAGTGGACAGCGTGCCACACGATCCCATTTCATAATATATAAGTGGTCGGCGTGCCACACGATCCCATTTCATAATATATATATATATATATATATATATATATATATATATATATATATATATATATATATATATATATATATATATATATATATATATATATAT
>NW_017681875.1:5150-6274 GCF_001879085.1 Nicotiana attenuata | reverse complement strand
TAAAGTGCAAGAACTGTGATCGAGTCTTCACTCATCGTCCAAAGTTGGAGGGCACAGGCTGTTTAAGGAGGCATATAAAGAGTTGTCTTGCACGTACTCCAGACATTCGTATTCAAGATTTTAAGTTGATTTGAGACAATTTGTGTTATTTTAAAATTATTAGATGTATTATGCTTAATGTTTTAGTTTGTTAGATTAATTTGAAGTATTATTAATTTATTATGCAATGATAAGTGCAAGTTTGAACTTTAATTTGAAGTATTAAATGTAAACTTTAATTTGCAAGTTTGATACCGAGTTCATCTATATATATATATATATATGTATATAAAATTTACAAGAAATTCCCTTAGATAAAAACTTTAAAAAAAATAGGCCCGGCCCACTTAGCCTGAGACCACTAGTTAGTGGTCCTGGTCCGGGCCGGTTCCTACGAAAAAGCCCACGAAGCCCGTGCCCACTTAGGACCGGCCCACGAGGCCCGTTTAGGCCCGGGCCCGGTGTCACGACCCGGATTTCCCACCCTCAGGAGTTGTGATGGCGCCTACTAATAGGAGCTAGGCAAGCCAATTAATTTAACACTTCTCTCCACATCATTAACAGTATAAAGAAGACGAGGCAATTAATATAAAAGCGGAAGTCTCGAAACATAAATAACAGAAGCCAAGTACGGAAATTCAAATACACCTCTACCCAGATCTGGTGTCACTAACTCACGAACTTCTACTGAATGCTAAATACAAAGTCCGAATAAGAATACAGTACTGTCTGATCCGATACAAGGGAAATCAAACGAAAGACAGAGATAAGAGAGACTCCGGGCCATGCGGACGCCAGCAAGGCTACCTCGGAAATCTCCGGACTGAAGTAAGCTCCCAACGCTCCTACTACTGAGGTCCAAAAGCTGCTCCGGTACCGCAATCTGTGCAAAAAGCACAGAAGTATAGCATCAGCACAACCGACCCCATGTGCTGGTAAGTGCCTGGCCTAACCCCGGCGAAGTAGTGACCAGGCTAGACAGGACCTACCAAAAACAACCTGTGCAGATATATATATACAAAGGCAACAGAAATAACAACAGAGAATATCAACTAAAAAGGGGAAGGGGGCATGCTCGGGGAAAA
>NW_017681875.1:0-1336 GCF_001879085.1 Nicotiana attenuata | reverse complement strand
TATATATATATATATATATATATATATATATATATATATGAATTGCTAGGCCGGTAAACCGCCCGATAACCGCCCGATAAGAGCTAAACCGATACCAATCCGCCCGATACCTTATCGGATGGCTAGCGGATTAATACATTTAAAAGCCGATAACCGATAAACCAAATCGTTAAGAGTAAATAACCGCCCAATCCGCCCGATAAACAGCCCTAAAATTGACTAAAGCTTTAGCTACAACCTCCAATCAACTTTCCAAACGTACCCATGCAAGATCGAATCAAAAGAATTCAAAACTCAAACAAATCAAGTTATGAGTTTCAAGCTTCAAAGTCCTTCAATGGTGGATTTACATTTTTATACAATAATTCTTCGAAAACCAGATCAAAGGTACAATACACATCAAAGAACAATAACTAATGATTTCAACAGTAAAACACTATAAAAAATCAGATCTGACATTTTGAACTCATTCATATGGAGTTTTAATTTTTTTTCTAGATTTGAATTACAACCATCATGTTTTTGTGGTAATGACTAATAATCAATTGAAAAGAAGATTATTACGGTGTAGTACTCTTGGCAACGTCGATGGAAGTTATGATGATATTTACATGATTGTGAAACTTTCAAATAGGAAGGAAGATTATCAGATGGTCAACTAAAATTAGGGATGGGTAGGCTGGTAACTAGTTTTAGTTAGAAAGGTATATATTATAATAAGTTTAACCGTGTGTAAAGACGAGTAAATACTTTGATTTTAGTAGGTAGCTTGTGTAGTTTCCTCATTCATTAACCCTTATACTTATTTACAACTTGATCTTTTTCAATTATTTTTCGTCCTTTTTTTCTTTTGCATCCTTTTTTTCTCTATTTTTAGAGGAATAAACGTAGATAGTCCCTTATGTATGGGTATAGGAGTATTTTTGTCCCTTAATTATATTACTTAATATAAAATATCCCTTATTTTTGTAAAAATGGACAAGTTTGGTCTACCCATTAACTGGGTTCCCAAAGCTAACGGAAAAAGACAAAAACTAACGGCAACTATTCCCAGTTCACTCCATAAGACCATAACTATCATTTTTCCACCACTGTTTCAATTGTCCCTTCTTCCATTGACGCTGCTGAAGAATCGTCATTTCACAACCATTTTTCAACACAGAAAAAGCCATCTGAGAAACAAATTCCACCACTCATACAGAAATTAAAAGCTTCTCTGTCTCAATTCCAGCAGAGAACAGCACGGCTGGAATAGAGGTTTCAGTTTCACTCTCTATTCAAAGTAGCTCGTTGATCTTCCGATTCAATTTTTTCGAATTACCTTTTGGACTGATGT
>NW_017681874.1:10212-10807 GCF_001879085.1 Nicotiana attenuata | reverse complement strand
ACTGCCCAAAAGATGAGAGAAATGAGCCCAAAATAGCCTATGTCCGTTTTTAATAAAGTCCACAGCCTCTAAGAGTACATAAGTAACATAAAGGTCGGGACTAGGCCCCGCTATACCAATCAATACATGTCCTAATTATACTGACCAAATAAGCAACTCCGGAGCAAAATGGAGCGCACCAACACCTTCTACTAAGCTGATAGCCTACTTGGAGCACTCTCAACCTGTCTATAAGCTCGGAATCTGCTGTGGTATTAGTCAAAAGGGAAGTGGCTTCATGAATGGTTGATCTGAGAAATGGATTACGGTTTATTGCGTGTTTCATTTATCGTTGGCAGTATATGAAAGTGTTGGAATAAGACCTTGTCGATAAGAGGTTTTCTATCTGTATGTGGTTGCTGTGGGTAACTACTGTGAATAGAAGTTACCGTTTCGAGTGTTTGGATTATGTGGTATATCATATGATCTCACCTGAGGTTGCAGGTATGAGTTGTTACAGCTGGTTCAGGTTTATTCTGAGTTATAGATGTGAGGTCCTGACCTTGTGTATGATTTCAGGAAGTGCAATGTGGTTCTACGGTTATGGTTTAGATGG
>NW_017681874.1:5145-8638 GCF_001879085.1 Nicotiana attenuata | reverse complement strand
CTACTTACTTACCCCCCCCCCCTCCCACCCCAGGCCTATTTCTCACATCATGACTTGTGGTCGGAATCCTTCCAATCTCGTAACTGTTGCTACCTTCTATCATGCAGCCTGTACGACTCTGACCTTGTAGGTGCACCTATGCGACTCTTCTCTCCTTTTTCCTTCAACTTTTAGCCCATCTCTAGGCCTCACTTTATATACAGAGCTTGACAAGATGTCCTTCTGGGCATCTCTAGGTATACTGAAGTTCTTCGCTCGGCACTTTGCCGAACTTACGAATGTTGCTATATCTTATTTCATAGTCCCGATTATCTATTCGCATGACTTTACTGCATCTAACTAGGTCATAATATACAATAACCCTTACCTCGATTTATCGTTACTGAGTCTGCTACCAAACTTCAGGTTACATTCATTGCTTGTTCCATATGTATAAATCTATGTCCTTTAATGATTCCTCATTCCCTTTCATCTTAAGAATGATGGCCTAATCTCAACTGATACTTTGTGACTTTTATCCATCCATTATTTATTCACCTCAGTATTGATCTACACTCTACCACTGATAACTCGAAACCTCTTACGTAATATGTTGTCAATAGAGCTTACGTCTTATCGAGGAATATCTGAAGTGATTAGACTGATACACCTGGGGGCGATACCACACTTCCATAACCGTATTTCATATCATCCCAATGTGATTTACCTTACGTGAGTATTTTAATCCTGTACAATTCATGAAATCATTACTCAATTAAAGGCACCAAACGCATCATTTATCTGTCACAATTACATCCTCATTCTACTACCAGGGCAGCATTCCATCTCTTCTAGATGCTACTAGTCATAGACTCCTTTGATTTCATTCAGGCTACACTCAGCTTTCTATAATTTAGAGAAACCATCAGCTCTCTTGTTTTGATGGGCTTAATCCCGAGGACTTATCCATTCTCGTCACCTTCTCACTCGCCCTTTCTTATCCTCACCATATCTTCCTAAAACCTTGTTGCTTTACCATACTTTAGTTTGCATAGGAAATCTAAAGTGTTTCTCAAAGATAGACTTGAAGATAGACTTGAGGTCCGGGTACCATCAAGTAAGGGTTAAGGAGAAAGATATTCTGAAGACAACATTCAGGACCACATACAGGCACTTTGAGTTTTGTGTAATGTCATTCGGTATGACTAATGCCCCAGCAGTAATCATGAATTTATGAACCGTGTGTTCAGACCCTTCTTAGACCAGTTCATAATTCTATTCATTGATGATATATTGGCGTATTCTCGTCCAGAGACCGAGCATGCAGATCATTTACGTACTGTGCTCAGAGTTCTACAAAAAGGGAAGTTGTATGCAAAATTCTCTAAATGTGAATTCTGGTTGAACTCTGTAGCTTTCCTTGGGCATATCATTTTGAGTGAAGGTATCCGGGTTGATACACAAAAGATTAAGGCAGTAAAGACTTGGCCTAGACCCACGACACCGATGAAGGTTCGTAGCTTTCTCGGTTTGGCAGGTTATTTTAGGAGATTTGTAGAGGGATTTTCTTCGCTTTCGGCACCATTGACAAAGTTGACTCAAAAGGGAGCTAAGATTCAATGGGCTGATGCTTGCGAACGGAGTTTCCAGGCATTGAAGGACAGTTTAACATCAGCACCGGTTCTAACACTCCCAGAGGGGACAGACGGTTATGTTATCTATTATGATGCTTCGGGCATTGGATTGGGTTGTGTACTGATGCAGCATGGTAAGGTTGTAGCTTATGCTTCTAGACAGCTAAGAAAGCACGAGAAGAATTACCCGACCCACGATTTAGAGTTAGCTACGGTGAATCATGCACTAAAGATGTGGAGGCACTACTTGTATGGCATTCATGTTGATATTTATATGGATCATAAGAGCCTCCAGTATATCTGCAAGCAAAAGCAATTGAATTTACGTCAATTGAGATGGTTGGAACTACTTAAAGACTATGACGTTGATATTTTATACCATCCGGGGAAGGCAAACATAGTAGCCGACATAGTCATCCGTAGATCTATGAGTAGCCTGTCATATTTACAGCCAGATAAGACGACAATAGCCCATGAGATTCATCAGCTAACTAGTCTTGGAGTTCGATTATTGGATTCAGGTGATACCGGAATTACTATTCAGGACACGGCAACATCCTCTTTAGTAACTGAAGTAAAGGAATACCAATACAAGGATTCTGTGTTAGCTCATTATAATGATACAACCCCTCATAAGGATAAGACACCATTTGAGGTTACAGAAGATGGGGTTCTCAGATATCGAGGTTGATTATGTGTCCCTAATGTTGCAGGGCTGCGTCGGCAGGTCATGGGAGAAACTCACTATTCTTTTTTATTCTATTCATCTAGGAGCAACAAAGATGTATCATGATATCAAGAAAATATATTGGTGGGACGGAATGAAAAAGGATATAGCAGAGATTGTCACTCAGTTCCCTAAATGTCAGCAGGTCAAGATTGAGCATCAAAAACCCGGTGGATTATTGCATGTTATAGAGATTCCGACTTGGAAGTGTGAAGTAATCAATATGGATTTCATCGCAGGTTACCTCGCACCAAACATAAGTTCAATTCTATATGGGTGATTGTTGATAGACTTACAAAATCAGCCCATTTTCTGCCCGTTAGGACTACATATTCCACAGAGGATTATGCAAAGCTTTACATTTAGGAGATAGTAGGACTGCATGGTGTCCCTATATCTATTATCTCTGATAGAGGAGCTCAGTTATTATACATAATTTAAGAGGGAAATACATAATCTTTAAGATAAGATATTATTATACATAATTCAAGAGGGAAATACATAAGCTAGCTAAGCTTATGGATGAAGCTGCCGAGAAACCTTGCAACAAATAAAAAGGGAAGTGTTGTCATCGTAGTAAAGCAAGCCTCCCTAGAAGCTAACCAAAAAAAATACTTTACCTTGTATGGAGTTTTGCACTTTCAAATATTCTTTCATGGTTATTTGAAGCTTTACTTGTGGAGCCAAAAGTTTTGTAGTACAACAATGCAGATGAAGATTGTGACAAAGTGCGGATGAAGCTACAACAAAAAATGCATACGATATTATGTTATGTAATAGAAATGTGACTTGCAATTCTAAGGAAGTAGGGTACTATCTGTCTCCAAAATAACATACGGATTTTCCCTACTTCGATCCGCTGTTACATGTCTTTTTTTGCAATTGACGGGTGTTAGAGGGATTGTCAAGAGAATCGGCTCAGGTATGTTAAGGCTATCCCTTTTTTCTTTTTGGCAAGACTCATACGATACAAAGGAAACGAGCAAATGTACAACTTCCATTAATGACTCTATTCATAGAAATACAAGAGGTCTTATGTTCTTGATTCTCATATGTCTTATTATTGTATCGTCTGCTCATAGGTCTCAGAAAATACGCAAGTTGAAAAAAGTTTACTTCATGATATTAATCAGAGGCATAATGGTCTTATGAC
>NW_017681874.1:0-3345 GCF_001879085.1 Nicotiana attenuata | reverse complement strand
CTCTCTCTCTCTCTCTCTCTCTCTCTCTCTCCTCTCTCTCTCTCTCTCTCTCTATTAATTCTATCTTCTTTCTTTTTCTTTCTTTGTCCCAAGTATTCTTCTTAAATTCTAGTCACAAGAAATGTGTTTGCACCTATGAACATATCTACCTTTTCACTCTCCAATGGTATACCCTTTGCTTTAAAACCAGATTTAACCATATATAACCTTTTATTCCTCTAACCCTAATACTAGAAAACATGTTCTTGCTTTTGTTACAAGGCTTCAAAAATTAGTACTCATAGTAGTTATAGTAGTAAGTTTCACTTATTCTTTTTTTTTTTTGACTTACCATTTTTATTTTTTTCCGTTATATTTTTGCAGAAAGAGAAATGTCAGTGAAGTTGAAGTGTACCGAGATACTCGTAGACGTTATATTGAGTACATAAATGTGAATAAGAAAAAGAGTGAAAAAGAATAAGCAGTTTTTCGAGTTCACACTATGTCAACCCTCTCTTTGTTTTTTTGCTAAATTTTTCTCATTTCAGTCTTTTCCCAAAATCTTTGTTTGACTTCCTACAACCGAGACATTTCTTCCTTGTTTTTTACTTCTAGTTTTTCCCATTAGTTTTTCCTTGGATAAAACCAGAGAATATTATTATCTATACAAAACTCTATGCCCTAACCTTCTAAACAAGTCAAAACCAAAAAGCAAAAAAAAACCTCCTACTACACAGCTATTTTATACATATATAGAAAGGAGATAGAAATTGTTCTATGGATATTGAAGGGCTTATAGCATATCTTGGTGGAGAAATTCAAGATGTGTAGGTTGTTTTGGGTTTCTTGAAAATCTCAATTCGAGAAAAGTAAGTCGTTTTAACACCAACTGTTACAGTCTCATAGTATCGGTGAGAATCGATAGGTGTGAGTTCAATTTTCACTATCCTAAAATCCAATAAAAAAAGTGGTTTTAGCCGCGGCTTGACTGACTCTCTATATTCTTGCATGTTTATCTGTTCCCTTTTGTTATCATTTTTCTTCCTATTCTTGGGATCTGTTATGATCTTGAGCTATTATAGGTAATAGAGATCATCATTCAAGTTAAATTATTGGAAACAAAGGTGCACTTCACATTTTTAATTGAAAGGTTTTAAGCTAGTTATTACTCGTATATGTCAATATTCTAGTTTTCATTTCTTGTATTTTTGTACTTCTTAAGATCTATTAGGGTACTATTTTTGGTGTGTTCATAGAGATGGATTATTTATTTTTCTTTTGTGTTCTGGCGCAGATTAAAAATCCTTAGTTAGCTTTGCAAAGAAGGAAAAGTTCATCAAGATGTTTCAGCAAAACATGTTCGATAGCCACAATTTTTTGCTAGATTTGAGCCATAAAACATCAGAAAACGAGATGGACTTGATTCGAGATGATGAATTCGAGAGCAAATCAGGCGCTGATACCACGGAGTTAGCCCCTTCAGGAGACGATCAAGATCCTAATAAACGTCCTAAGAAGAAACAATATCATCGGCATACACAGCATCAAATTCAAGAATTGGAAGCGTAAGCAATTCTTATATTGACATAATTTCGCAAAAAATAAAATTTTCATTTTTTCACGTGCCGAGGGTTTACTGGAAGCAACCTCTCTACATTCACTGTAGGGGTAAGATTTGCGTACTATTTACCCTCCCTAGATCTCACTTGTGAGATTATACTGGGTTGGTTGTTGTCGTTGTTGTTGTTATTGCAATTAATTAATTGGTCATTTGACAGGTTTTTCAAAGAATGTCCTCATCCAGATGATAAACAAAGGAAAGAGTTGGGGAAAAGATTAGGGTTAGAGCCTTTGCAAATTAAGTTTTGGTTCCAAAACAAACGTACTCAAATGAAGGTAATTAGCTAGTCTTTTCTATTTGTGCATCAATTTTCCAAACGTAAAATTTAAAATGTCATTAAATGCCAGCATTCAATGTAATAACTGTTACAACTACATTGTTTTCTTCATTTTGCCCAGGCTCATCAGGAACGCCATGAGAACACACAATTGAGGAATGAGAATGAGAAACTTCGTGCCGAAAATATACGGTATAAAGAAGCACTTACCACTGCTACATGTCCAAATTGTGGAGGGCCGGCTACCATTGGCGAGATGTCATTTGATGAGCAGCACTTGAGGATTGAAAATGCTCGCCTAAGAGAAGAGGTACTTAATCAAAACCTATGCCTTAAGAATTGCATATTCAGAATTTAGAGTCGTTAAGTTCAGTTTTTAAATATGTCAATATTTGTCCCACAAAGGCGCGTGTTTATATAATAGAGGTGGCAAAAGAACAAGTTTGAATCAAATTTAGGGGCTTAAAAATGGATCAAATTAATAAAAAGGCCGGAGGTCAAGGTTGATTGGGTTAAGATGGTAATGGGTTTGCATTTTGACCCCATGTTTGCAATATTTTAAAAAGAATTAATTTCTAAATGGCTGCCTACAAAATCACTTAAATTAAAAATAATCGGCAGATGTATAATATATGTATAATTTATGTATTTTATGAGTATAACTGTGTATAATTGATGTATAATCTATTTATATTGGCTTTTTTGTGTTAAAATCCCTATTTTAACCCGTTTTGTTTCAATACTTTGATGGATCATTTCGGTTTTAGCAGTTTGGTCAAGTCAACAAACATTTCATAACCCATCTGGTTTAAATTTGGGTGGGTTGGGCGGGTTATTAAAGTAATAAGTTTATTTTGTCCACCTCTAATGTATATACAGTCCATGTTATCACTGCTAATTACATAATTTAATTTTATGGTTCTTGTAGATTGACAGGATATCTGGGATATCCGTATGTTAGAAGGATTTTTAAGAGAATCAACTCAGGTATGTTAAGGCTATCCCTTCTTTCCTTTTTGGCATGATCCATACGATACAAAATGAAACGAGCAAATGCACAACAGGCTGCCTCAACAAAAAGTACCTCAGTCGGTGAAAAGATGGGGGTATCGGCTTCGCATATCGGAATCGGACTCCCAGGTAGCTACCTTAACAGACTGACCTCTCCACTGAACACGAACCGACATATAACTCTTTGATATCAACTGATGAACCTGCCAGTCTTAAATAGCTACCAGCTCCTCCTCATAGGTCAAGTCCTTGTCCAACTGGACAGCACTGAAATCTAACACGTGGGATGGATCGCCGTGATACTTCCAAAGCATGGACACATGAAATACTGGATGCACTGCTGATAAACGCGGTGGCAATGCAAGTCTATAAGCCACCTCTACCACTCGATCAAGTATCTCAAAAGGCCCAATGAACCTAGGGCTTAGCTTGCCCCTTTTTCCAAATCTCATCACGC
>NW_017681873.1:9825-10808 GCF_001879085.1 Nicotiana attenuata | reverse complement strand
GATGAATCAAGGATGCACGATAAGAATTCAAGAATGCGAAGTTTTTCCTAAAGGTTCTGCAGCATCCCGAGGATAAGTACAGACGTCTCCGTACCGATCCGCGAGACTCTCTAAACCTGCTCATGACTCGTGAGACCTAGTAACCTAGGCTCTAATACCAACTTGTCACGACCCAAACCCCGCACTGGTCGTGATGGCGCCTCTCGTGAAGACGAGGCCAGCCAACTAACCCAACTCATCTTTTCAAAAGTAGTTAAACATAATTAAACAGCTTAAATATGACTTAATAGTATTAATTAGCGGAAATACAACCCAAACACAGCCATAATCAGGGTGTCACAAGTCACGAGCATCTATAAGAAAGTAATTACATTTACAAGTCTAGAAATACACTGAACAGGAATAATGAATAACATAGAAAGAAACGGTGTTGCGAACACTGGCAGTCACCTCGCTAAACTACTACAGCTCTGCCTCCAAACAACCAATACCCGCTACCGGGGAACAAATACCCGCAACTGCACACGAGGTGCAGGGAATAAAGTGAATACTCCAACTTAGTGAGTAATAAAGGTAAATAACAACTGAGCAGTAAGAAATCACGTAAAGCAACCAACATGCTGTATAGAAGCAGGGTACAATCCTTTGAGAAAACAGTGAAGCTGTGAAATCTTTAGAAAGATATTGGCTCAGTTTAAATCTCCTTTGAAAAAAGATCTTTTCAACAGTTACGGAACAATTTCAAAACAGTTAGTGCTGATAAGCACAGAAAAATTCGCCCCTCGGGCACAAATACCGCAGTATAACAGGTAAAAAGGCAAGTAAATATGTAAGATGAGATCATAAAAGTTCGCCCCTCGGGCAATATCTCATAAACAGTACCAGCCCCTCGGGCTCACTCTCAGAAACACTCTCAGCCCCTCGGGCTCTCTCTCTCAGATCACTCTCAGAACAGTATCATATAGTAACCGCTGCGGCGTGCA
>NW_017681873.1:0-5410 GCF_001879085.1 Nicotiana attenuata | reverse complement strand
AGAGCTACAAACATTCAGAACCACTATTGATAAGTGAATTATACAAATAACTTTTTATATTAGTTTATACTAATGTTTAACAAAACTTATGCTTAAAATTCTATTTCTTTTCGAAGGAGCACAAAGTCATTTGTCCCTGTTGATATAGCATTCTGTTGGAGCTGCGTGTGAGTCTTTAATTTAATGGCATTTTTATCATATTATAGTTCAGCTCTGTGGAGTACTTTATTTTATTTATTTATTTATTTATTTTTGCTTTCTGAATGTTTACTTGATTTTTATCATCTTTTGAGCTACTTGTGGGAATTACTGAGGCTAGCGATTGTGGCGAATTCAAAATATCGACGCTATGAGTTTTGAATATGTTGGTCACCAGACTCAAAGGTTATCAACACGAAATCGAGAGAGTGAGGAATGATGCGTTCGCTTTGGCCTTTAGGGTGTTAAGAGCGATATTGTTGGATCACATCTTCTGGATTCTGCGTATCACTCTACGAAGGTAAGGAAAGAGGGGTGAAGTCGAACCATAGGTGTTCGCAACTATTTTCCTCTTTGTTACCAAGAAACAGTATCTTCCCATTCATCTCCTCTTACCTATTTATACTGAAATATACTTGCCCGATACAGTACTTTATTAAAAGTTTGTTCCTGAAACGCAGATTATATCGCTCTTTGTTGCAGTGTTTTGGCTAATTTTTGAAATTTTATATGCTTAATGCTGGACTGTTGTTTACAAAAGATCAGTTGAAGCCTAATATTATTATACCCTGGTAAATATTTTATCCATTCTCTTTTAATTTGTACACTGACTCCATACTTTAACAACGAACATCATTTGATCAGCCAGCAATTGAAGAAATGTAAGGTATATTTTAAAGATCAACCAATAAATTCATTGTTAGATAACTTTAAAAAAAATATAAATATCAACCATTGAATATTTTTAAGATATAAGTTTAAAAATTAATTTTGTCATCCAGTCCCCTCCATGAATTATTCAATCTTAGGTCCATCGGAAACAGTCTCTCTGCTTTTACAGGGTAGGGGGTTGGCTGCGTACATATTATTCTCATCATACCCCACGTATGAGATTAAGCTGAGTTTGTTGTTGTTGTTGAGAATTTTAAGATTTGTAGCAATGAATTCACTATAATATTGCTAAAGTTATGTTTGTATAAACATGCATCAGTATTTGTCGTTGCGACAAAGTTCTTAAAGTACTAAGTTGCCTGAAGTAATTGCCGTTGAGCTCCTTTAGTCTCAAATATCCATTTTCCTCATAGTATTTGGATTCTTTGGTTTTCATAAAGTAATCAAAACATCGATCCATTATGTATCAGTTGTGCAGTTGTAACATTTTCGGAACTTTTTATATAATTCTTACTATTCTACCAACATATCTATCTATTAGTATAAATCATAAATGCCTCGTCGTTTGTGTTTTCTTCGAGAGCAATGCAAAATAATTTTCATTGAAAATGTTTTTGGTCCAGGAAACATATGACATGAGCATGTCCATTTATATTTTTTGGTAGTCAATGTGTAGAGTCGTATTATATTACTTTTCCATTTTGAGATAGAATTGACTCTTGCTTCATATGACCCTAAACTGTAATGTTTTACGTGGTATTAGAGTATATGGATATCTTACGATGTATAGAATAGAAAGAGTGGTAGTGTTCATGATATTTGGAGATTAGTTGTTCACAACAATATCAAAGTGTTGGATGAAGCAAGTGATTCGGAGTAAAGAATTGGATACTTGTAAGTGTAAAATAATACTGCTATTGTTTCATTTTTCAAGTATTGTCTTTTCCTTCTCTTCTTTATTTTAGATCTCTTTATATGGTTATAATCATATTATCCTTAAAGTACACTTTTTTTATTATAAAAAAATACACACATTATTTCCTCAGATTTACACTTAAAGAGGAGAAATGCTTCTTTGGAAGACATGTCATCTTAGTTGTTTTATCCAATTCAAAAAACATTTATCTCTTAAGGGGATAATATCGATTCATTTAGTACCCATTGAAGCTACTTTGATCCTAAATATGGCATATATTACTAACCATTGAATAGTGACAAAGACGACATAATAACATATAGTCATCAGAAAGAGTTAATAGTTGATAAATTTATGTGCAACATTCAGATTTGCAGTTTCACATTCTTTCTCAACCCTTAAGTTATTGTTGTGATGAGGGTGGGTTGTCGACACCATTTCTTGAGCCCTTTCCACTACTGTATTTCCTGTGGAATGTTCTATTGCTCAACATCAATTGCAGCTATATGCTTTCCTTTTGTTATATGACTCTCAAGTCTTTTTAGTAAGAATGTTATTGCCCAAAACAATGTGAGTTAATGTATCTATATGGGAACTGGTCGTAAACTCCGTACCTGGTGTAGATCCCCTTCCTTTATGAATCAGTTTTCCGGGTACAAGAAATGAGTGCTCCTAATGGCTTTTCTCTCTTCGATTACTGTTCTTCTGGCCTTTTGTTTAGTGGTAAATTGTAACCACCTACCTTATGTAGAGGCAAACGGAAAGTAATCTACAAGCACCTGAAAAGGATTGTTTAATGTCAAAGAAGTTTCTTTTATCCAGGACTGCCTTTTTTTATACACAGTATTTCAGTGTAGATGGAGGTATTGTCTTGAACAAATTGATGAGTTGAATTCTCTTAGTGGAGATTTCGTCAGCAAGATTAATCCCAACATATAGGAGTAACCAAGTTTTGTCAGGTGGAAATACATAGCAATGTAGCTAGATTGAGAAATTCCGAACATTTATAGGTTTCATCAGCACCTTTTCTTTGATGTGATAATCACACAACAAGAAAATCTAAAAGTATTTCTTATCTATTATCATTTGTATTTGTGTTCTCTTTTTATTCTTTTCTACTTGTGCCACAATTATTTAAGGTGCATGCATCTAATTATTGTTGTTAAGAAACTGAACTAGAAATTCATAAAAAGATGATTTACTTTTTAGTAGTTCGATTTAAGCTTGTCGAAGTAGCCAGAAGCAAAAGAAACACTATTATATGCGAGGTGTTTTACTCAAAACAAATGATGTGTTGTTTTCCCGTTTATGTTATTGGCTGGAAATAAGATTTGAATCAAATGTGATATGTGAATATATTGACAGGAAGCTAAGTTTTCGTAGCTGTTAGATATGTGAAATTAACTGTCAATAGCCACTTTGTGGGTTCTTATACATTTGCTTGTGTAGTCGATTTCCTTCAACGGTTGTTTTTTTAATTTCTTATGCTGGATCTTTTAGTAATATTTTTTTTTTACACTATTACGGCTTTGCAGCTGTAAGATGGGAATATTATTTGCTTTCAGAAATCCCTTTCAAAGCAAGGCAACAAACAATATCGCTTTTCAGAGGTTCCTTCTATTTTGGAGTACGTCCACAAGATTCGTGAAGTTTGTGATGCTTCCTCTTACTGTGATATTGGCCCCTAAAGTATAAAATACGGTATTTATTTGAAGAAAGGGTTAGTAATGAAGCAGTAGCAGTTACATATACCATAGAAAATGTTAGTCTGTAATAAGATTAATCCAAAAAAATATGAACATAAAATCTACATATGTCACACATGATTCATATACATTTGTTTCTATCATCTTTTTGCTTTTTTTTTCCCTTTGAAATGATCTGCGCCGCACGGGTACGTATACTAGTTAAATATAATAACGCAGCTCTTTTTTAAACAGGCTAAAAAACCAATATAACGTGTGAATTGGAATGTAAGGCTATCTGTCAACTTAGAAGAATATATGGAAATAAAAGTAGAAAGAAATATTTGGGAAACTTTCTTTGGGTTTATTAATTTTATTCACACATTGTTCATGTTTAACTAAATTTGGTGTCAGGCTTTAGCTGGCCAAATTGCCTAATTTATTCTCTCTTCTTCAATTTTTAATTTTCATGGTTTGTGGACTTAATTAATTTGGCTGATTCTGCCTTTGAAACTGGTAGATTCTTTATCTCCCGGTTCGCTTCATCGTTTTTTGTTCGGAAAAGGCCTAAAAATGCCACTCAAAACTTTCAGAAATGGTCTATCCATGCCATCCATTAAAAAAATGCTCATTCCATGCCACTGCCGTTACACATTTGGCCCATCCATGCCATTAATGAACTATCGGCTCAATTTTTATTTTTTTAATATTTATAACACCCACATTTCCACGTGTCCTGTTGTTATTGGTCCGAATTAACCCATGCCCCACTTAATTTTAACATTGGTTAGGTCCACCTACCCAAACCCGACCCGGTTAAAACATACCCAAATCATTAACCCAACCCAAACTCTTCATACCAAATCCCCTTATCTCCGATCGTCTTCCCCAAGATGTAAAAGGTGCTGGCAAAGAAGTAATTCGGAGAAGAAAGTAAAGAAGTTCTGCTGCCATTATCGTCCTTAAACCAAGATGGTAAGCCAAATTTATTCATGCGTGCGGTGAGAAAAGATGGAAGGTTAGAGTTGACTAGAGGTGAAAATTGGTTGGCCCCGAAACTCTCCTTGCTTCTGGCCAAGATGGACGACTGAAATTACATCTCATTCGTGATGATGAAGAAGAAGAAACAGAAGAGGAAAACGAAGATTTCCCCCCTGGACGATGAAAAAGAGATGATTGAAACAATTTAAGAAAATGATGAAGAAATACTTGAAGAAGAAGAAGAAGAAGACAAGGTTGCAGAGTGGAAGTTTCCGGCGACAAGCGGTGGCAGTGGAGTATGGTGTTCGGAGAAATTCCCATGTCTAATTTCGTGGAACAGGGAAAGGGGGGGGGGGAGGTTGGAATGGGTTGGGTTGGGTTTGGTTGGGTTGGGTTGATTAATGGGGTAATAAGTTAACCGGGGTTGGGTTTGGGTTAATCGACATAACCCAGGTTAAAATAATGTGGGGCATGGGTTAATTCGAACGAATGAGGACATTACATGTGGAAATTCTAGGGGTTTAAAAAATTTAAAAAAACGAATTTTGTGACGTTAGTTAATTAATGGCATAGGTGAACCATATGTGTAACGGCAGTGGCATGGAATGAGTATTTTTTTAACGGATGACATGGATAGACCATTTTTGAAAGTTGAGTGGCATTTTTAGGCCTTTTCCGTTTTTTGTTTAGCTTTTGTGTTTTTGATTTTTAATTTTAAAATAAATGTAAATGGTATAATAAAAAAAGCTTCAATAACAGTGGAATTTCACATGAAAAATCTTTTCTTTGCATACTATCCCCTATTCGTAGGGGTAAATTTTAAGTCAACAAATAATTAGATCTCCAGATCCATTCTTGAATCATACTATAATTTAAGCGAAAGCTTTTATATACTTGAGAACTAGGTTTCGGACAACACTTCGAATTAAATTTTTTAGTGTCTATCGTTTGATTATGT
>NW_017681872.1:0-10809 GCF_001879085.1 Nicotiana attenuata | reverse complement strand
TGCGACAATATTGGTTTGCATATCTTATTCTCTTTACTTGCACTTAGCATCTATTGCCTAACAACTAGTATTGAAATAAATCACATATTTTTAGAACCACAAAATCAAATATAATTGTTAATACCATTTTCAAGGTAAACATATTCCAATTTCGGGAACATGAATGATCATTCACCAGTTTGTTCGACAAATTACAAGTGCTCAGTTGCCAATCACAACTACAATAAACGAAATAACAGAGCTTGTAGGGAAATGACACCGAAAATAACAACAATAATAATAATACTGCAATAAAATGATTTGTGAGCGAAAATACACCAACTGGCTTGAGTCGTGCTAGGCACTGTCCTAAGAAACTATTTCAGCAATGTGAAATATTTCCCCAGGATTAAACAAGTCCATCTCTATTAGGGAGGATACAGTAATCAGCAAAATAGTAAATTACAAATCCAGCTATTTTAAAAGAGGGAACAAAGCAAAGTAGACTATAAATATTTTAAGGAGGAAGAAAAGGAACAAAAGAGGCAAAGTGAAATATGCTGATGCATGATGGCTATTTGAAGGTCTATTTATAGGCTCATTGAGAGGCTTTAGGCATGCCAAGTGTATGACACTTGTTTTGAACTTCCCATGCAAGTTGCCACATATTTTGAACTTCCCATGCAAATTGACACATAGTTGAACATTTGTCCATTTTTGGAAAATATCACAACAGTTCCCCCACATATTTTTCAAAAAAATTCATACAAAGAGGAGTAAGATTTGCTGGATTTGTATGGTCCAAATGCAATAGATTTGGTGTCTTTTGGACTATGAACCAAACTTAGATCAATAAAGTTTAACTCACAGAATTACTGGTGAAATATAATATTTCTATGAACCAATAATTCTTATTGTAAGTCAGAGATTTTATCAATCACATTTTGACCCCCGGTAATTTTGCTGTTCAACGTGGTTTTGCGCCCAATAGGCCATGCGCGTGCCTGGTTATTCACGAGAGCTCTAGAGACTAGGCCAAAATCTCATAGGAGCGGCCCACTCCACTCTTATATAGGTGAATTCATCAAGTGTATATTGCTTTTAAATACACCATACATAAGGACTATGAATTTCATTAAGAGTTATAACTCAGCCTCTCAATTAGTAGCAGTCAAGCACTCTCTTTTAGTGCATCGGTGCCAATATTGACTTGTTATTACCCATATGAACCTACTTCATGGGATCTCCAATCACATAGGTTGGGTTACCATCTCTATTGACAACATGTCGGTCTTAACCCCATCTCTTTTGAGGTTTGAAGAATTAATTTTCTTCCCACGGGTTTAGTCAGAGGATCGACCAAATTAACTTCTGACTTCACATAATCAATGGAAATTATTCCACCTCTCAGCAGCTGCTTTATGACATCATGTCTCAATTTCATGTGTCTGCTTTTACAATTATAAGATTTATTCTTTGCTATAGCTATTGCCGCTTGGCAATCACAATGTATAGACACAGGAGCCAATACGTCCTTTATTAAAGGGATATTAGCTAAGAAGTTTCTTAGCCACTCAGCCTCGGAACCAGCTAACTCCAGAGCTACAAACTCTGATTCCATAGTCGATCTAGCAATGATCGTCCGTTTAACTGATTTCCAAGATATTGCACCACCACCAAGGGCGAATACATAACCACTAGTGGATTTTGTCTCATCTGAATCAGAGATCCAGTTTGCATCACTGTACCCTTCTAAAGTAGAAGGAAATCCACTATATAGGATACCATAATTCATGATTCCTCTCAAATATTTTATTAGTCTAGCTAATGCAAACCAATGCTCTCCGTTGGGATTATGAGTATATCTACTCAGTCTACACACATCATAGGTTATATCAGGCCTTGTAAAATTCATTAAATGCATCAGACTCCCAATAATCTGAGCATATTTAGACTGAGCAACTGGGTCACCATTATTCTTTTTCAACTGAGAGTTAGCATCAAAAGGAGTGCTCACAGATGTGACATTAAAATATTCAAACTTCTTAAAGAAGTCTCTCAACATAATGTTCTTGTGACAACATTATTCAATATTCACTCCTTATAACTTTAACTCCCAATATTGTATTTACTTCACCCAGATATTTCATATCAAAATTAGCTCACAGAAATAATTTTGTACTTTGCACAATATTTAAATTTGTACCAAATATAAGTATGTCATCAACATATAGACATATTATCACATAATCATTGTCTACCACTTTAGTATAAACGCATTTATCCACCTCAACTGAAGAAAAATCGTCTCTCAGTAAGACTTGTTCAAATTTCTCATACCACTGCTTAGGAGCTTGTTTAAGGCCATAAAGAGATTTAATTAATTTACAATCTTTATTTTCTTGTCCCGGAATGACACAACCTTCAGGTTGAACCATATAAATCTTTTCTTCTAAATCACCATTTAGAAAAGCAGTTTTCACATCCATTTGGTGGATAAAAAGCTTACATATTGAAGCTAAGGCAATTAAAACTCGAATAGAAGAAATTCTAGTCACTGGTGCAAATGTATCCAAATAATCTATATTTTGTTTTTGAGAAAATTCTTTCGCTACTAACCGTGCTTTATATTTATCTAAAGATCCATCAAGATTAAATTTATTTTTGAAAATCCATTTACAACCAATAGGTTTTACACCAGGAGGTAAGTCAGTTAAAATCCATGTATTATTTTTCATAATGGAATCAATTTCAACTTTTATTGCCTCTTTCCAATAATTAGTATATGAAGAAGATATAGCTTCAAAATAATTTGATGGTTCATTATCGACAAGAAAAGTCTGAAAATTATTTTCATAAGAAAAATATTCTTTCCTAGGCCTTTTGCTCCTTCTCAGTTCCTCATTAGAGGTAATTTTATTATTTATTTCAACAAGTGTATGAGAAATTTTTTCAGACAGTGGATAAATATATTCAGAGAACTCAGCATTCTTTGTCTCAACTATAATATTGCAATCAAGCACATCACTTTTCAAAAGAAGGAATCTATATGCAGCACTATGTTCAGCATATCCAATAAGCATACAATCAGCAGTTTTAGAACCTATTTGTCTCTTTGTAGATTCAGGCAAAAGAACTTTAGCAAGGCACCCCCACACTTTTAAATATTTCAAGTTAGGTTTATAGCATCTCCACAATTCATATGGATTTTTGCCAGTTCTTCTATGTGGTATTCTATTTTGTAAGTGACATGCAGATAGAATAGCTTCACCCCACAAATTATCAGGAGCATTATAACTGACTAACATAGAGTTCATCATCTCTTTCAATGTTCTATTTTTCCTTTCAGCTACTCCATTTGACTCAGGTGAATAAGGCGGAGTTACTTCATGAATTATTCCATTCTTTTCACAAAAATCATTTAAAGTTAAATATTCTCCACATCTATCTGATCTAATTCTCTTGATATTTCTACTAAGTTGATTTTCAACCACAGTTTTATAAGAAATAAAAGCATTAAATGCATCATCTTTATTTCTAAGCAAATACAACTTAGTATATCTAGAAAAATCATCAATAAAAGTCACATAATATCTTTTACCACCTTTAGTCATAGTCTGCTTTAAATCGCCTAAATCAGTGTGAATCAAGGATAACAATTCAGTTTCTCTATTTAGGGAAAAATAAGTCTTTCTAGTACTTTTAGCTTCAGCAGATATTTCACACTTGTTTATAATATTTGAGTCTAAACCAGATATTAATCCTAGCGACTGCATTTTCTTTATATACGCGACATTAACATGTCCTAGTCTAGCATGCCACAAAAAACTTGACTCAACCATATAAGCAGAAGAAGATGCATTTTCATTGCTAGTATCAGAAATATTAAGCACAAATAAATCATAGTTACAATATCCACAAAAATATCATTTTTGGTCAATACGACCTCATTATTTTCAAATGAAACATTCACTCCAACATTTTCTAATAACCCCACAGAAACCAAATTGGTTTGGATATTAGGAACATGCAATAACCAGATGTGAGTTTGAGAAGAATTTTTCCTTTCCCAAGAACACGAGTTGTTCTTGAGTCACCAAGATAAATAGTTTCTTCTCCTTCCTCAACTTGGGTGTAATACAAAAATTCATTTTTGTTTGCACAAATGTGCCTAGTAGCACCAGAGTCTATCACCCAATCTCTACACTGGCCACATTATTTATTTGGGAGATGACCGCAATAATTATATCATCTGCTTTGGTCAAATTTAATTTTGACTTAGCGAGATTGTCAATTATCCCAACTCTACTATTGCATTGAGGTGCATTTTTCTTGAAGGTTTTAATATTAGCATTGGATATGTAACCATGTCTATTCACATACCTGTGTTTGGACATTAGTGTCTGCCAAAGTTGTGGATGCAATAACGTATTTGCAACACATGGATATCTGGCAGGACAGTTGGAACAGTAGCAGTAGAGACAACACCAAAATTGGTAGCACCATCAAAAATTTCCGTAGTAGTATTACTTGCCATAGTTTCTTAGATTGTAGGGAAATGACACCGAAAATAACAACAATAATAATAATACTGCAATAAAATGATTTGTGAGCGAAAATACACCAACTGGCTTGAGTCGTGCTAGGCACTGTCCTAAGAAACTATTTCAGCAATGTGAAATGTTTCCCCAGGATTAAACAAGCCCATCTCTGTTAGAGAGGATACAGGAATCAACAAAATAGTAAATTACAAACACAACTATTTTAAAAGAGGGAACAAAGCAAAGTAGACTATAAATGTTTTAAGGAGGAAGAAAAGGAACGAAAGAGGCAAAGTGAAATGTGCTGATGCATGATGGCTATTTGAAGGCCTATTTATAGGCTAATTGAGAGGCTTTAGGCATGCTAAGTGTATGACACTTGTTTTGAACTTCCCATGCAAGTTGCCACATATTTTGAACTTTCCATGCAAATTGATACATGGTTGAACATTTGTCCACTTTTTGAAAATATCACAACAGAGCCTTCAACTTTAACACCATAAAACATCATATATTCACTATTAACAATAAAACACAATATATACTAAGTTACTAACATCCACACACATATTTTAGATATAATAACAATAAACAAGACAAACACACACACCCAAAACATGCATGTGAGAATACTTTAAAAAAAAAAAACTGAATTTTCACACAGATCAAAGATCGAGGGATTTACATAAAGATGTAGAGAAGTCGACGGATGAATATCGCGTCCACTCCAGCGAGTGGTTTTTCTTCTTTTTGTATCTAGAGAGAATAAAATATTGAGTGGACTAATATGCCCCCAAAGGTACAAGTCTCCTTATGTCGACTATGATATNTAATAGGGGAAGCAGATGCAAGCTTTTTCTTTCAATAGCCGGCCAAGGTTTTGCTCAAAAACCAAAATCTGCAAGAACCCAAGACATTTCATCCCTCTTCCTTCCCCACCACTCCTTTCTCCATTACTTATTACGTCTTCTTTATTCTTCTCCCAACCACCGCCACTTTTGCCATAGCCCTCGCTGACACCGCTAATGACCACAACATCCCTCGCACCCAACTTCTTCTCTACATGAGCAATTTAGCTACTTTTTTACAAAGTCACATTGGTCCCTCGGAAGGTGGCTGACTGCCTTTCACTGGTGGTGGTGAGTTGTTTGTTGGGTGGTACAGTGGCTGGAGTGACATTTTAGGATAACTGTTTCATGGACCGGTAGAATGGGGGTTGGGGTAAACATTAGGTAGTAATTTAAGTCATTCACACACTGAAATTGGATTGAGAAACACACAATATGGTATGTCAGCATGAGGTGTTTAGTTGGCTTACTTTATTGAAGGCTTGAAGTGTCCAACTGAAAATGGGCTCAGTTGAAGTGTTTGCCTTATCGTTGAGGACAACTTAAAGGGGTCGTTTATGTATTTCGCCTTTTTTTAAAGAATCATTACGTGGGGATTGGAAAAGGAAATGAATTATGGAAATTTAATAGTACTTATTGTATACGGTGGAATCAGGGTTAATGGCACCCCTATTTCTCGGTGAGGCAAACGAAGTAAATACACGATTATATGGAATCAGAATCGAAGCTCGGAGCTTCTCATAGTAAGGCCCGAGCGGAGTGCTCGTCACCGGGCCTGATAAGATAATGCCCCAACCCCGTACGAGCCTCATGACTTCGGAAAACACTACAAAGCAGTTGCACCCAACTTGCGAAGGGTCGTGATATCCGTGCCCGATCGGATATCACGGCGTGAATCTCGGCCCGTATTGACAGCATATCGATGATTAATTAAAAAGAAGACTTTTACCTTTCTTAGAATTGTACTATGGATAAAACTCTCTTACCATATAAAGGAGATAACTTTTATTCAAGAAGGATACGAGAACACGCATATCAAGGCAATATAGACATGTTTTCTCTGTTTCAAAGCTATTCAAAGGTTTTAATTCTTGTTCATAGCTTTTCATATATATATATATATATATTTTGGCTCCGAATTGAACGCGGACTAATTGTTAAGCTCACAACCGAGCCGAACTCAATACTACAACTGGTTTGGCTATTTATTTTATCTTTAATTTGCGATATTGGTCACTTGTATTGGATTAATCCACATATCCTTAAAACCGCGTATAAATTCATTTCTTATCCAGTTTTAAGGGTAAATAGTTTAGCGCCCACCATGGGACTAAGGATAATAGTAGTAATTTGATACAATTTTCCTTAACACACTCTATTTTACGCTTGTTCTTTAAGTTTCCAATTTCAGGTTAGCTTGAAAAATGTCAAACTCTCAGTCTCCTCACTTAGATGTTGATGCTGAGTCTGGTCATCATGGCGAAAACAACAATATGGTACCTAGCAATGAGGTACCCATATTGATCCCAACGGAGTCCCGTTGCCGATCCAATCGACACACATTCACAGGTTGCTATCGATGTCCACCTGCCAATTAACCCCGAGAACAACATTCACAGAAGCCCACGAGCAACGGTTCGAGAAACTCCTGAAGGTAGAGGTGATGGGATAATCCTGCAGTTAATATTCGAAATGTTACAGGCTCAACAAGCGGCGATATTACAGCTAAAAAATCAAGGCCACATTGGTAGGGTCGCCCGAACGATCCCGGGGGAGTACCCGAATGAGTGAGTAAAGCACCGGGAGGGCGGATGAGTCTAAGCCCGAGACCAACCCCGAAATAATAAAAATGCTCGAGGAAATGACAAAGTGGGTGGAATTAGGGGAGAAGAAAATTGAGGCCAAGGACAAAAAAGTGAAGACCTATAACTCTAGGGTCAATAAAATCCCAGGAGCGCCTCCGATATTGAAAGGCCTGGACTCCAAGAAATTTGTCCAAAAGCCTTTTCCTTCGAGATCAGCACCGAAGCCAATCCCGAAGAAGTTCGTATGCCCGATATTCTGAAATATAACGGAACCACGGATCCAAATAAGCACGTGACCTCCTAGACGTATGCCATCAAAGGGAATGCCTTAGAAGATGACGAAATCGAGTCGGTCTTGCTAAAGAAGTTCGGAGAAACTCTGTCAAAAGGAGAAATGATTGGTATCACAACTTACCCCCAAATTCTATTGATTCGTTTGTTACACTTGCAGATGCTTTTGTGAAATCACACGCCGAGGCCATCAAGGTCAAAACCATAAAAACTGATCTTTTCAAGGTAAAGCAAAGAGACAAAGAAATGCTTAGTTCGTATCAAGGTTTCAAATGGAACGGATGGACTTGCCTTCGGTTGCGGATGATTGGGTCGTTAAGGCATTCACTCAAGGACTTGACCTCCGAAACTCCTTGGATTCACAGTAGGTAAAACAAATTTGGTAGAGTACCCGGCTGTAACTTGGGCCGACGTCTATAACAGGTACCAGTCAAAAATTAGGATCGATGACTATTAGCTCGGGGCCTCTTCTAGGTTTATTTATCCTATCAGAGCCAATGACAGGTTAGGAAAGCCGTCAATCACGAACCGAGACCAAGCAGAGATCGGTACCAACCGTATATCGGAGATCGAAGGGGTAACGGATCCGAGCCTCACCCTTCAAGGAATGAGAATAAGAGCAATCGATGCCTCAGTAGCCGAGGACTGATGAGCGAAAACGGTTTCGATAAGCCACTCGGGGCCAGGGATGCACTAAGGTTATCGAAATATAACTTCAATGTTGATGTTGTCAGCATCATATCTACCATCGGGCGCATCAACGATACCAAGTGACCTCGACCATTGCAGTCCGACCCTACCCAGAGAGACCCTAACTTTATGAGCAAAAAATAACTTACTCTATGGATATATTATTTTTATTTCTTCTTTTGATGCAATGACTATTTATTTCAACTGTGTATTTTTACTTTTTCAGGTAAAATCTGTATAAAGTATATTTTTAGAGTACCATAATTTAGAGATATATAAAAACTTATAGCCAAAATAATTAATTTCAAACTATGTATTTTTATAACTTTTTAGGTGCCTTGACTATTTATTTCATAGTATAAATCTTTATTATCAAGTCAAATTCAAAAAAGGATTAACTAAAATTTTATTATTTTTAGCCAAATAAAATTTTTTAGCCTAATGAATGTAGTTCTATCCAAGTTTTATCATAAATTGTATTCGAAAAAAATTATATAAAAGAGTAACATACTTAAAAAGGAAAAAATATATTTTATTTTTCATAAAAAATGACACATATGAAGAAAAATCTACGTGGTAGACGAGTGCACCATGCTTTTTGCCACATGAGCATTCAGAGGCTCTCAAAAGTCCAAGTAGAAGAATAATTAAGATCACGAATAGTTTAAGGCTCTAACTAATAATCCGTGTCAAATTTACTAGGCCGAAAATAATTCTGCCTTGAATATTTCATTTTAACCCGTTCCATACTTAGTTTAGGGGTTTAAGACTTTCATCTCACATCAGTTAGAGGTCGCAACTCGCAAGTGAGTGAGAAAAATGGCGAAATCTTCAGCGACCAAAGACGCTCAAGCACTTCTCCACTCTCTCCGTTCTGCTTACGCTTCAACTCCCACTAATCTCAAGGTTACCTCTCTCTCTCTCTCTCTGCTCACCATTTTTATATTCATAAGAGCAATTTTAGATCTATATATCAATCAATCAATATATCTCAATACTAATGTTGTCAAATTAGTCGGGATCAGCTATATAATCCTTTATATCAAAGATTATTATAATTATACTACTGAATCCTTAATTGATTTTTTGTTTTTGTTTTGAAACAGATCATTGATATATATGTACTGTTTGCGATATTCACCGCTCTAATTCAGGTAATATATATAAATTTGTTTTGAATATATTCGGATCTTATATGTACTTGCGGTTAGATTTATCGATGTTATTGTATAGATCTAGGTATTGGTATATATATTGTTGCTATGTTATTTGTATTGATAAACTTGGACGATACGGGGCTAATATTGGAATTATTTGGTTCTTTGTTTCAAAATGTGGTTAGTTTGAAGCTTTGAGCAAACTCCAATTCTTAATTGAACCATTTGTTTTGGATTTCGAGGCTGGGGCTTAGTGAGTTCATGGCGGGCATTACGCAGCGTAAGTAGATTTAGGTTTATGGTAGAGGAGCGGGCTCATTATCCCAGAGGTCTGAAGGCTGCGGTTTGTCCTAAGGCTTGGCCCTAGACTGAAAAAAGAAAAAGGTTTAATTGGCATTTGATCTCTTGGTCATCTCAGATATTGCTAATGTGTTATATGTAGCATTTAAATACCGATGAAGAGCTCATACCCTCAAATTGTGCTGATCGCTGACGGTACAATAGAACCCACAAGCCATAACAGTTGGGTGGAACCTTTGATTGTGGAGTTTGAGATTGCTTGTTGTTGATCTAACTCTGAAGTTAATGTTTTAATTGTATTGTAAACTTTCTGCAAAAGATTTTGAGCATTCTTACAACTGTAAACAACAATGTTTTGCTTAAAGTACAAGTTTGCATAAATAACATGGCCAAATCATTAGTTAGTAATCGGTCTTTTACTGGAGAAAGAAACGTTTTTACTTATGTCCTTGTCTTAGAAAAGCTTTTGTCGAACCAAGGGAAGAGTCTACACTATTACGTCTTTGATGAGGGAAAACGCACCACCATGCATATCATCATCTAACTCCTCTGGGGTCTGTTGTTGCTTCAGAAGCATCTCCTTTTCTGCGCTCACATCACAAAAAGAAGTCTCCTTGCACTTATCCTATTTCTTGAAATTCCTGTACTGGGCCTTGGAAGCAGCACTGTTCAGGTTATTGCACTGCTCTAGTGTTAATATGTCCTTAGAAATCTATGCTTAAGTGAATTTACAGTTTCTCCTCACGAAAGGCCTTTGATACCTTGGTATTCCTTCACAATTTATGACCTTAAATTGATCAGACTTGATAACTTCTCCTGGTTGGGACTTGATGAGCAGTCATCTATTGCCTGGGGTAATTAATATGAACTGTAAAAGCACTTGGGCATCGGTCAAGCTCAAAGTGTGATGTCAAAGAGATCATCTCCCATGGGCTTACACTTGAGAGTTGACATGTTCCTTCTGTTGGAGACAAAAATGACATCTCCAGTGATTGTTTTAGGCGCTTTACCAGACTTTGTATCTTTTGTCTATTTGACAATAAATGGTTATGATTTGTTGCGTGCTTCTTTCATCATTGGTAGTATATGAAGGTGTTAGAATGAGGCTCTGTTTGATAAGAGGTTTATTACCAACGTTTGGTTGTTTTGGGCTGCTGCTATGATGAGAAATCATCGCTGTGTGTGTTTGAATTATGTG
>NW_017681871.1:5801-10810 GCF_001879085.1 Nicotiana attenuata | reverse complement strand
AGGTAGAGAGGCTGTTTCCAATAGACCCTCGGCTCAGGAAGGGCAAGAAGAAGAAGAGGAAAGCAAGGGAGGAAGAAAGATGGAAGATAAAAAAAAAAGGGAAAGGTAAAGGATAAGTGGCACCAAATAATAGCAACAAGGAATACAATACCTTACGCGAACAAAACCACATAACATAATAAAAATCTAAGAATATGAAGGGACATGCATACTACTAAGACTATCGGTGAACAACTATAAACTAACAACTAACCTTCTATCTTAATCCTCGACCTCCACACTCTCTTATCAAGGGTCATGTCCTCGGTGAGCTGAAGTAGCGCCATGTCCTGCCTAATCACCTCTCCCCAATACTTCTTAGGTCTACCTCGACCTCTTCTCAAACCCTCCATGGCCAACCTCTCACACCTCCTAACTGGAACATCAATGCTTCTTCTCTTAACATGTCCGAACCATCTCAGCCTCGCCATGAACACCCTTCTTGATTCATGACTGTTAAAATCCCTATCAGATTCAAATGAGCAAACGCGAAATAGGTTAGCAAAAGCATTAAGAGAAAGCATTTTAAAGTAATTTCTGAAACCAATATCAAATAGGTTAGCAAAAACATTACCAGAATTATATTCCCGAAAGCAATATCAGTTCTCTGTCAATTAATCCAGCAGTAGCAGCAAAGTTAATAGATCCTAAATCCTGCAAAATTGAAGCATATCAGAATAATAATCTACAAGATAAAAAACAAAAATAATCTTAATATGTGTGTGTGTGTATATATATATATATATATATATATATATATATATATATATATATATATATATATATATATATAAACACTTACTCATATGGGACTGGATGGGACTGCTTCCATCCAGTCCCAATCAGTGTCATCAAACCCATCCTCCTCTTCCGATTCTATAATCATATCATGTGAATTTTGTGCATTAGTTGGAATATCAACAATATCAACTGGTACATCATCTCTTGACCATCTAACGTCAACATCAGGTAATATAGAGGAGGAACCAATGTCATTATAAGGTTCCCGCCAAAATGTGTCTCCAATATTGAGATAATTCTCTTCCTCTAGATCATACAAATCAACAGGTACCTTATTCATTGCATAATAAACATCTTTTTCAATTGGATCCTCCACATAAAAAACTTGATAAACTTGTGATGCCAACACAAAAATGGTCATCTGTACTGCATAATCTATTGAAGTACACCCGAGTTAACCCAAAATCATCTATTTCATTACGAAACCAATCACATCTAAATAGTACAACGCTAAAACAATCCCAATAATCAACCTCAATGATATCCTGAATAGCTCCATAATAGATAACCTCACCATCGATGGGATTTTGGTCCCTAGCACTAGCAAAACTATCAGTTGTTGCCGATAAAGTCACTCCACTATTTTAAGTCTTGCTTGGGAATCCCGTTTTTTGGTATGAAATCGGTATTCATTAATAAAATATTCAGAATATCTTTTGGCCACCATATTGGGCCCTTTGGCTATCCATCTTAAATAATCTGGCACTACAATATTTTTAACTTTCTCTTTAAACCAATTACTGAATTCCTGACTATGATTCCTCGCTCTTTCCCATGCATTTGATCTACTATGATGAACAATTAAATTCTTATGTTCCCTGCAATCATGAATATTTCAAGTTTAATCATATAATAAGCAAATATTAAATATAAATAAATATATATAAGATTTATCTTACTCGATAAACTTTTCCATTTGCTCATCTCTAGTATCGAACAGAGCATATCGATGTGCTTCAAAACATAACTGTGTATCCATGAGAAGAGTATTTTTTTTCTTACTTCCAATTGGATGGCCTATATTAGGGAATAAAGGTGACAAATTTTGAGAGCACTGATCATCCACAGTTTGGTACCTACTGAATTTTGTCTTCACGCCATCATGTAGGTATCTCGAACAAAAAGTCAAGCACTCATCAGCCAAAAACCCTCTGCTATTGACGTTTCTGGACAAGTTCGATTGCGTACAAACGCCTTGTACTTACATAGGTTTCTCTCAATGGGATACATCAAACGAAGATGAGCCGGACCCCCAAGCTTAATTTCATTCACCAAATGAACAGGCAAATGTGGCATTATGTCCAAAAATGTTGGATGGAAAGTTTTTTCAAGCTCATATGTTATTTCAACAATTTCAGACTGCATTTTTCAAGATCTCTTTTCCTTATGACCTTACTACATATAGCTCTAAAGAAATTTTTCAACCTAATCAAGACCAATGAGACATTCTTGGGCAACACTTTTCTAACAGCAACCTAGAGCAAGTAATGCATCATAAAATGAGCGTCATGACTCTTGTACCCTGATATTTTCATCTCCTTCACATGCACGCATTCTGAAATATTTGAAGCACACCCTTTTGGTAATTTAGCATTTTTCATGAAAGTACAAAACAAAATTTTGTGTTTTGGTTCCATGTAGAAACAAGATTTAGCCAAACTTACAGTTCCATTATTGTTTGTTTTTGGTTGTAGCTCCTTTCGTATCCCCATTTCTTGCAAGTCATAGCGAGAATTTTCATGGTCCTTTGACTTTCCATCTATTTCCAATAAAGTCCAGAGCAAGCTATCACATATGTTCTTCTCAATATGCATCACATCGAGATTGTGCCTCAATTTGTTATGCACCCAATATGGCAATTCAAAGAAAATGGTTCTCTTTTTCCATGGGCCCTTAGCACTCCGGCACCTTATTTTAGTTCCTTTTCCAAAGATATTGTTGAATTCAATCAGCTATTCAAACACTTCCTCACCCGTCAAAGAACGGGGTGCAAGTCTGTGCTCCTCTTTACCGTTAAATGACTTCTTATCTCTTCGGAATGGATGATCAACAGGCAAAAATCTTCGATGACCCAAGTAACACATCTTGTGACTATGTTTGAGATACTGAGAGCACGTGTCATAATTGCAAGTAGGCAGTCGCCTAACTTTCCCCGTTAGTGCCTCACTCCGTANATAAGGCAGCACGCATTCGGAAAGTTTGGTTGGTTACAGCATCAAATGTGTCTATCCCCGTTTCCCATAGTTCCTTCAATTCTTCAATTAATGGTTGTAGGTAGACGTCTATATCATTTCCCGGAGATAATGGACCTGGAATGATCATAGATAACATTATATACTCTGGCTTCATGCAAATCCACGGCGATATATTATAGTTCATTAACATAACAGGCCACGTGCTATGAGAAATGCTCATCGTCCGAAACGGGTTGAAACCATCACTTGAGAGACCCAATCTAACATTACGAGGATCGCTAAAGAAATCTGGGTGCAAAGAATCAAAATCCTTCCAAGCTTCCCCATCAGCAGGATGTCTTATATTCCCATCGTTGAGTCGTTCATTAGCATGCCATCTCATCGTAGCAGCCGTTTCAGGACACATGAATATCCTCTGAAGCCTAGGCTTTAAAGGAAAGTACCTTAAAATCTTTTTGGGAATTTTAGAGCTTGCATTAGTCAAAGGACCAGCATTCTTCCATCTTGAAGACCCACAAATAGAGCAATTATCGGCCTTCTCATTTTCTTTCCAAAATAACATGCAATCATTGGGGCATGCATGTATTTTTTGATAATGAAGACCCAAATCTTTTATCATGTTTTTAGCCTTGTTGAAAGATTCTGGTACCTGAGCAAAGGGAAATGCCTCTTTTATCAACTCTAACAAATCTGAGAAGGCCACGAGTGAATAATTTTCTTGATAAGGCATTTGAACGAGCTGCCCAAGGAAATGAAATATTATGTCCTTGCAAAAAGTGCATTAATCGCTATTGGCATTATAGAAATGTGGTGGAGGATCATTTGGTTGTTCATGGGTTTGTTGATGGTTATACCAAATGGGTTTTCCACGGGGAGGAATTTTCCTCGATAAATACACCTTCTCCAAGCAATGATGATGAAGGTTCTAACATGCGTGATGATATTGCTGGAATGCTTCATGATACATTTAGAAATATAGAGGGTCAGGCAGGGGATGAAGAAGGAGCTGGGGAAAGACAATCTGAAGAAGCAAAGAAATTTTTCAAATTAATAGAGGAAGGAAAACAAGAGTCATATCCGGGGTGTGAAAATTTTAGTAACTCAGTTTCACTATTCGGTTGTACTTGCTTAAATCCTTGCATGGGTTGAGTAAGAATTAATATTCAAGGTAAGCAAGGTCCAAGGATCAAGAAGGCCATACTTAGATAAAAAAAAACCTCTTATTTAGGTCAAGGGATCAAGGGAAGGTTGAAGAAGAGTTTTGAAAAAATATTTCACAAAAAGGAATGTAAGAGATATTTGAGTTGGACGTAATTTGTTTACACTTTTCTGAGATAAACTCTCATCATAAGTCAAGAAGGTAAAATAAGTTCATAAAATAAACTTGAATTATATTGCAAGGTCAATTAAATCTTTTCTGATCTTTTCTTATTTAAGGATATCAATCTTCTTCCAAAATTCATGATTTTAGTTCTTTCTTTTTTGTTCTATTTTCAATTAGAATGCTCGCGGAAACACTAAAAGTATGTTTTTTTCAAATACTTAACCTTAGTTACACGTTTGATTTAACTCTTTCTTCTGCTAGTAGATATCGAAACAGTATAATAATGAAGTTTATCTGGTACAGCATTAAATTACTGGATTGAATCATTTATTGATCAAGTAACATTTTTCACGTAAAATCTGATGACTATGTTCCATTCCTTATCATAATGACTCGAAATTTACCATAACTAACAGATATAATAACTGAGGCCAAAATTACTATACTAATCAATCAATAAATAAAAAACATCCATCTCCAAAACTGTAGTCAATGAGAAATCTGAAAAAAATAAAAAACTAAAAAATAAAAAAACTAGGACAGAATTGAAAAAGACCAAAAGAATCAAAACACAACTCATAAATATAGCACCAACAGTCACAACTTTCAGCATAAAAACTATTTGAAATCTGTTACAAAGTGCATTCATT
>NW_017681871.1:0-2731 GCF_001879085.1 Nicotiana attenuata | reverse complement strand
GCCTCAATTTGTTATGCACCCAATATGGCAATTCAAAGAAAATGGTTCTCTTTTTCCATGGGCCCTTAGCACTCCGGCACCTTATTTTAGTTCCTTTTCCAAAGATATTGTTGAATTCAATCAGCTCTTCAAACACTTCCTCACCCGTCAAAGAACGGGGTGCAAGTCTGTGCTCCTCTTTACCGTTAAATGACTTCTTATCTCTTCGGAATGGATGATCAACAGGCAAAAATCTTCGATGACCCAAGTAACACATCTTGTGACTATGTTTGAGATACTGAGAGCACGTGTCACAACTGCAAGTAGGGCACGCCAATTTCCCCTTAGTGCTCCATCCTGAAAGCATAGCTAATGCTGGAAAATCACTAACTGTCCACAATAAGGCAGCACGCATTCGGAAAGTTTGGTTGGTTACAGCATCAAATGTGTCTATCCCCGTTTCTCGTAGTTCCTTCAATTCTTCAATTAATGGTTGTAGGTAGACGTCTATATCATTTCCCGGAGATAATGGACCTGGAATGATCATAGATAACATTATATACTCTGGCTTCATGCAAATCCACAGCGATATATTATAGTTCATTAACATAACAGGCCACGTGCTATGAGAAATGCTCATCGTCCGAAACGGGTTGAAACCATCACTTGAAAGACCCAATCTAACATTACGAGGATCGCTAGAGAAATCTGGGTGCAAAGAATCAAAATCCTTCCAAGCTTCCCCATCAGCAGGATGTCTTATATTCCCATCGTTGAGTCGTTCATTAGCATGCCATCTCATCGTAGCAGCCGTTTCAGGACACATGAATATCCTCTGAAGCCTAGGCTTTAAAGGAAAGTACCTTAAAATCTTTTGGGAATTTTAGAGCTTGCATTAGTCAAAGGACCAGCATTCTTCCATCTTGAAGACCCACAAATAGAGCAATTATCGGCCTTCTCATTTTCTTTCCAAAATAACATGCAATCATTGGGGCATGCATGTATTTTTTGATAATGAAGACCCAAATCTTTTATCATGTTTTTAGCCTTGTTGAAAGATTCTGGTACCTGAGAGGGAAATGCCTCTTTTATCAACTCTAACAAATCTGAGAAGGCCACATTACTCAACCCATGCAAGGATTTAAGCAAGTACACCCGAATAGTGAAACTGAGTTTACTAAAATTTTCACACCCCGGATATAACTCTTGTTTTCCTTCCTCTAGTAATTTGAAAAATTTCCTTGCTTCTTCAGATTGTCTTTCCCCAGCTCCTTCATCCCCTGCCTGACCCTCTATATTTCTAAATGTATCATGAAGCATTCCATCAATATCATCACGCATGTTAGAACCTTCATCATCATTGCTTGGAGAAGGTGTATTTATCGAGGAAAATTCCTCCCCGTGGAAAACCCATTTGGTATAACCATCAACAAACCCATGAACAACAAAATGATCCTCCACCACATTTCTATAATGCCAATAGCGATTAATGCACTTTTTGCAAGGACATAATATTTCATTTCCTTGGGCAGCTCGTTCAAATGCCTTATCAAGAAAATTATTCACTCTACCTATATACTCATCTGTCCATATAAGGAGATTCATCCAACTTTTATCACCATAATCCATGGATATCCTATATAATACATTCAAATCACCGAAATTAATATTCAAGGTAAGCAAGGTCCAAGGATCAAGAAGGCCATACTTAGATTAAAAAAAACCTCTTATTTAGGTCAAGGGATCAAGGGAAGGTTGAAGAAGAGTTTTGAAAAAATATTTCACAAAAAGGAATGTAAGAGATATTTGAGTTGGACGTAATTTGTTTACACTTTTCTGAGATAAACTCTCATCATAAGTCAAGAAAGTAAAATAAGTTCACAAAATAAACTTGAATTATATTGCAAGGTTCAATTAAATCTTTTGTGATCTTTTCTTATTTAAGGATGTCAATCTTCTTCCAAAATTCATGATTTTAGTTCTTTCTTTTTTGTTCTATTTTCAATTAGAATGCTCGCGGAAACACTAAAAGTATGTTTTTTTTTGAAATACTTAACCTTAGTTACACATTTGATTTAACTCTTTCTTCTGCTAGTAGATATCAAAACAGTATAATAATGAAGTTATCTGGTACAGCATTAAATTACTGGATTGTATAATTTATTGATCAAGTAACATTTTTCACGTAAAATCTGATGACTATGTTCCATTCCTTATCATAATGACTCGAAATTTACCATAACTAACAGATATAATAACTGAGGCCAAAATTACTATACTAATCAATCAATAAATAAAAAACATCCATCTCCAAAACTGTAGTCAATGAGAAATCTGAAAAAATAAAAATAAAAATAAAAAATGGCAGATTGAAAAGACCAAAAGATCAAACGCACTCATAAATATGCACCAACAGTCACAACTTTCAGCATAAAATTATTTGAATCTGTTACAAAGTGCATTCATTCTACAGTCCATATTCTTCCATATTTGAAACTGGTACAACTTCAAGAATCAATTAATGTTGTAATCATATTTGCCATGCAGATCTTATATTTTTAATATACCTATATCAAAGATGGGTTTATCCAGTGGATAAGAAACGAGTGAATGAGTTTGGTTTCGCTGGGGAGGATACATATCAAGCTTCTAGTAGTTCAGAAACTTTAGCACTGAAAGAAAACGAAAAGAAAACTAACTAAGCTGAATTTCGCTTACGTTTTACTACAGCATCAATGAACTATGGAGTTTG
>NW_017681870.1:0-10810 GCF_001879085.1 Nicotiana attenuata | reverse complement strand
CTCCTACCGATCCGCAAGACTCTACTAAACCTGCTCATGACTCGTGAGACCTATTTAACCTATGCTCTGATACTAACTTGTCACGACCCTAAACCCAACCCGGTCGTGATGGCACCTCTCGTGAAGACAAGGCCAGCCGACACACTTCCAATTCACTTTAAGAAATTAAAATAATAACTACTACGTCTTTAATCAGAAACAAAATCCATAAATAAGCATTTAACAGTATAATTTGCGGAAATAAAACCAACACAGCCCGACATCGGGGTGTCACCAGTCATGAGCATCTAAAACAATACTAGAAGTCTAAAGTCTAATCCACTTCTACATAACTGAATCAAAAAGAACTAAGATAGAGGGAGAATGCACTGGGCGGCGAATCGCTAAGCAGCTACCTAGTAAATCTCCGAAGATCTGCTGGAACTATCAACCCTCAGGAGCAGGACCTGTAGCGCCCGAATCTGCACACAGGGGTGCAGGGAGTAAAGTGAGTACTCCAACTCAGTGACTAATAATAATAAATGAAGACTGAGCGATATAAAATCACGTAAGGCACAACATTAAGCTAAAAGAGGCTCAACACAATCAGTAAATATAATTAAGCAGTGAAATCTCATAAACATCCTTTAAACAGTTAAACAATATACAGGAAAAAAATAACTAAAAAGGTAAACACATAATAACTGCCCCTCAGGCACAGTAACAACAGAATCAGCCCCTCGGTCAATATCACAGAACAATACCAGCCCCTCAGGCTATGTCTCATATCACAATGGGTACCCGCGCTCACTGGGGGTGTACAGACTCTGGGAGGGGCCCCTTACGACCCAAGCGCAATATCAAGCCATCTCGTGGCATCATAAACAGGCTCTCGGCCTCATATCAATCTCAAGCCACCTCGTGGCGTACAATCTCAGGCCCTCGATCTCATTATCATAATAAGTATATCATTGCTGCGGCGTGAAGCCCGACCGAAGTATCCTCACAACATAGGCCATCGGCCTTACTCAGTCAGATTCTCATAAGCCCCTCGGGCAACAGTAAAATATGAAGCTCAGCTCAATTATCTTTGAATATATCATTTAAATTGTTTAAAATCAGAATAACATTGCTGAGTTTTGAAAACAGTGAAAATATGGCGTGACTGAGCCCAAGTATGAAATCAAACAGTGAGGAGAATATCATTTAAAACTCCCTAAGGGTTCAAACTGTTGGCACGAAGCCCACATATGGCATTTAGCTCAAAATATAATATATCAAACAATTAATTGTCGGGATGGACTAAGTCACAATCCCCAACGGTGCACGACCCCACGCTCGTCATCTAGCGTGTGTCTCACCTCAACATAGCCGAACGCTGTGAAATTCCGGGGTTTCATACCCTCAGGGCAGCATTTAAAATCATTACTCACCTCAATCCGGCCTGAAGTTTAGCTCGCAATGCCTTTGCCCTTCGAATCGATCTCTGGATGCTCCGAATCTACCAAAAATCAGAACGTTACCATTAATTTATGCTAATGGGACGAAGCCCACTCGAAAATAATCGAAAAACATAACAAAATACGAAATTACCAAAACCCGACCCCCGGGCCCACATCTCGGAATTCGATAAATTTTACATCTTTAGATTCCTTATCTCCCCTCGAGTTCATACATATAAAAAGTTCCAAAATCCGACCACAAATGGTCCTCCAAATCCTCAATCAAAGGCCTAGGTTTCTATGCCCTAGTTTCTCAACTTTTTCTTTAATTACAGCTCTAATCCATGCATTAACACCATAAAAACGAGTTTTCATAATCCAAAACCTTACCTCAATGATGTCTCCTTGATTTCTCTCCTCAAAATCGCCCAAAGCTCCAAAATTCGTGTTAAAAAGTGAAAAATCTTCTGAAAATCGCGAAGGAACTAACTTATATTTCTGTCCAGACATTTCCGCATCTGGGGTCTAATATCCGCTTCTGCGGTACCGCATTTGCGGCCAATGAACCGCTTCTGCGGTTCCTCACTTAACTCCGCATTTCCGCATCTGCGGTTCCATATCTGCACCTGCGCCATCGCAGGTGCGGTTCCTCCAATCGCATCTGCGGTTTTCTGTCTCCCTAGCTCCCTTCCGCTTCTGCGGCTCCTCTCTCGCATATGCGGCGTCGCACCTGCGGCCCCCAATCCGCAGGTGCGGAAATACCAGAAGCAGCACAATCTGCAGCTGCAACAATTCCTCAAACTCCCCGTCAACTATCCGAAATCACCTCGAGGCCCCCGGGACCTCAACCAAAAGCACAAACATATGCCATAACCTTATTCAAACTTGTACCAATCTTCAAAACACCTCAAACAACATCAAAATCACCAAAAATCATCGAATTCAAGCCTAAGGTTCTAAATTCTTCCGCATTCCGCTTTTGATCAAAAAGTATACCAAACCACGTCCGAATGACCTGAAATTTTGTACACACATCCCAAATGACATAAGAAGCTACTGCAACTTTTGGAATTCCATTCTGACCCCTATATCAAAATCTCACCTATCAACCAGAAAACGCCAAAAACTCAATTTCGCCAATTCAAGCCTAAATTTACTCCGGACCTCCAAAACACATTCCGATCACGCTCCTAAGTCCCAAATCACCTTCCGAAGCTATCCGAACCATCAGAGCTCACATCCGAGCCTCCTAAAACATAAGTCAACTTTCTCAAAACCTTTCTGAACCCGAGCCAACCAAACCAATCACACATAGAACCGATAAACAAAGCAATACGAAGAAAAAATGGGGGAAAATGGAGCGGTAACTCATGAGACGACCGGCCGGGTCGTCACACTACCTTGGTCTCCCTGGACTGAAAGCAGCTACCTCAGCTACTCACCGGGTCCAGTACCGAAATCTGCACAAAAGAGTGCAGAGTGTAGTATCGGTACAATCGACCCCATGTACAGGGTAAGTTTCGAGCCTAACCTCGGCGAAGTAGTGAAGAGGCTAGGACACGACAATTATATACATGTGCAGATAAATCATATACAAACAGAAGCATAATAACAGAAATCAACATAATAACAGATAAATCATATACAAACCGCAAGTAACTCATGAGACGACCGGCCGGGTCGTCACATCCTCCCCCTCTTAAACAAACGTTCGTCCTCGAACGAGTCAAGAAACGTACCTGAAACCTCGAATAGGTGAGGATATCTGTGCCGCATCTCCTGCTCGGTCTCCCAGGTAGCCTCCTCCACGGGCCGACCTCTCTGCTGCACTTTCACTGAAGCTATATCATTTGATCTCAACTTTTGAACCCGAAGCTCCAAAATAGCTGCTGGCTCCACATCATAAGTCAGATCACCCTCCAATTGAACCGTGCTGAAATTCAGAACGTGAGACGGATCCCCAACATACTTCCGAAGCATAGAAACATGAAATACTGGGTGCACACCTAACAGGCTAGGTGGCAAAGCAAGCTCATAAGCCACATCCCCAATCCTCCGAAGTACCTCAAAAGGTCCAATGAACCGTGGACTCAATTTACCCGTCTTTCCAAATCTCATAACACCCTTCATGGGCGAAACCTTCAACAGAACCTTTTCACCAACCATGTAGGACACATCCCGAACCTTCATGTCAGCATAACTCTTTTGTCTCGACTGCGCTGTACGAAGCCTCTCCTGAATCACCTTCACCTTGTCTAAAGCATCCTGCACTAAATCTGTACCCAATATCCTGGCCTCGCTCGGCTCAAACCAACCAACTGGAGATCTACACCGCCTCCCATACAAAGCCTCATATGGAGCCATCGGAATACTCTACTGGTAACTGTTGTTATAAGAAAACTCCGCAAGGTAGAAACTGATCCCATGACCCTCTAAAATCAATAACACAAGCGCGTAACATATCCTCCAATATCTGAATAGCTGTGCTCAACTCAACCTGAGTACCCAACTCTCGCTGTGCAGACTTCCAAAACTGTGAAGTAAACTCAGTGCCCCTATCTGAAATGATGGAAACTGGGACACCATGCAACCGAACAATCTCCTGGATATATATCTCTGCTAACCACTCAGAGGAATAAGTAGTACAAATAGGAATGAAGTGTGCGGACTTGGTCAGACAATCCACAATCACCCAAATAGCATCAAACTTCTTCAAGGTCCGTGGAAGTCCAACCACAAAGTCCATATTGATTCGCTCCCACTTCCACTCTAGAATATCCATCCGCTGAAGCAAGCCACCTGGTCTCTGATGCTCATATTTCACCTGTTGACAATTGAGACATCGAGCCACAAATCCCATAGTGTCTTTCTTCATTCTTCTCCACCAATAATGCTGTCTCAGATCCTGATACATCTTCGCGGCTCCTGAATGAATGGAATACCGCGAGCTATAGACCTCCTCCGACATCCACTCCCGAAGCCCAACTACATTGGGCACGCATATCCGGCCCTGCATCCTCAACACCCCATCATCACCGATAGTCACATCCCTGGCATCATCATGCTGAACTCTGTCCTTAAGGACAAGCAAATGAGGATCATCATACTGGCGCTCTCTGATGCTCTCATATAAGGAAGACCGAGAAATCACAGAAGCCAATACCCGACTGGCTCCGAAATATCCAACCTCACGAACCGATTGGCCAAAGCCTGAACATCAACTGCAAGAGGTCTCTCCCCAACTGGAATATATGCCAAACACCCCATACTCACCGCCTTTCGGCTCAAAGCATCGGCCACCACATTGGCCTTCCCCGGGTGATACAAGATAGTAATGTCATAATCCTTTAGCAACTCCAACCACCTCCGCTGCCTCAAATTGAGATCCTTCTGCTTGAACAAGTGCTGGAGGCTACGATGATCAGTAAACACCTCACAAGACACACCATACAAATAATGCCTCCAATCTTCAATGCGTGCACAATGGCAGCCAACTCCAAATCATGAACAGGGTAGTTCTTCTCATGAGGCTTCAACTCACGAGAAGCATAAGCAATAACTCTACCCTCCTACATCAGAACACACCCAATACCAACTCTCGAAGCATCACAATACATGGCATAAGAACCTGAAGCTGATGGCAATACTAACACTGGGGCTGTGGTCAAGGCAGTCTTGAGCTTCTGGAAGCTCTCCTCACACATCAGACCACTAAAATGGAGCGCCCTTCTGAGTCAACTTGGTCAAGGGCGACGCAATAGATGAAAATCCCTGAACAAACCGGCGGTAATAACCCGCCAAACCAAGGAAGCTGCGAATCTCTGTAGCTGAGGACGGTCTGGGCCAACTCTGAACCGCCTCTATCTTCTTTGGGTCAACCTGAATACCCTCGCTAGACAACACGTGCCCCAAGAAAGCCACAGAACTGAGCCAAAACTCACATTTGGAGAACTTTGCATAAAGCTTCTCCTCTCTCAATCTCTGTAACACCACTCTCAAATGCTCCGCGTGCTCCTCCTGACTACGCGAGTATCCCAGAATATCATCAATGAAGACTATGACAAACGAGTCGAGATACGACCGGAACATACTGTTCATCAAATGCATGAATGTTGCTGGGGCATTGGTCAGCCCAAAAGACATTACCAAGAACTCATAATGACCATATCGAGTCCTGAAAGCTGTCTTAAGAATATCTGAGTCCCTGATCTTCAACTGGTGATAACCTGAACGGAGATCAATCTTGGAGAACACTCTCGCTCCCTGAAGCTGGTCGAACAAATCATCGATACGAGGCAAAGGATACTTGTTCTTAATTGTTACTTTGTTCAACTGCCTGTAATCAATGGACATCCTCATCGTGCCATCCTTGTTCTTCACAAAAAGAACCGGTGCACCCCAAGGTGACATACTAGGCCGAATGAATACCTTGTCCAGAAGTTCCTGAAGCTGCTCCTCTAACTCCTTCAGCTCCGCTGGTGCCATACGATATGGTGGAACAGAAATGGGCTGAGTGCCCGGCACCAGGTCAATACCAAAATCTATATCCCTGTCCGGTGGCATGCCAGGCAGGTGTGCAGGAAACATATCGGGGAAATCCCTCACAACTGGAACAGAATCAATACTGGGAGTCTCTGCACTGACATCCCTCACAAATGCTAAGTATGAAAGACAACCTTTCCCAACCATACGCTGGGCCTTCAAGAAGGAAATCATCCTGCTAGGGACATCATCGGTCGAACCTCGCCACTCAATCCGTAGCACACCCGGCATAGCCAATGTCACTGTCTTGGCATGACAGTCCAGAATAGCCCAACACGGAGATAACCAATCCATGACCAATATAACATCGAAGTCCACCATACGTAATAACAATAGATCCACTCGGGTCTCTAGACCCCCAATAGACACAACACAAGACTGGTACACACGGTCTACCACAACAGTATCACCACCAGCATAGAGACATGAACAGAAGAAACGAGGGACTTGCAGGGCGTATCCAAATAATGGGCAAAATAAGAGGACACATAAGAGAAAGTAGAACCAGGGTCAAATAACACAGAAGCATCCCTGCGGCAGACTGAGATAATACCTGTAATCACCGCATCTGAAGCAATCGCATTAGGCCTAGTTGGAAGTGCATAGAAGCGGGCCTAACCACCATCGGATCGACCTCCCCCTCTTGGGCGACCCCTAGATGACTGTCCCCCATCCCTAGCTGGCTGGGTGGATGGTGAAGTGACTGGGGCTGAAGTCGAGGGCTGACCCCTCTACTGAGATGAACCCCCAAGACGACGAGGACACTGCCTCCACATGTGACCCATCTCTCCACACTAATAGCAACTCCCGCGTGCTGGAAATGGGGACTGAAGGGAACCCCTAGCACCGGAATGACTAGCAGACGCACCTGGCGTAGAAGAGTCCTGAACTGATGGAGCACGGGACGAACCCTGGGCTGGAAGTGCACTGAGTGAGGAATGACCCTGCTGAGAACCGTGAGAACCATGGCCCGATGATGCCCCACAATAACCTGGGCGAGCTGACTGAGCATGCCTGAACTGACGGCCTCTGCCGTGCTGAAACTGGCCCCTCGAAGGAGCACCCCCAAAACTACCATGTCCTCGAGGACTCTTGGCCTCCCTCTCCTCACGCTCCTGGCGACGAACTGACTCAATCTCACGAGCGATATCAACAACCTCCTCAAATGTAGCACCTGACACTCTCTCCCTAGTCATGAGAACCCGAAGCTGATATGTGAGGCCATCAACAAACCTCCTGATCCTCTCTCTCTCCGTAGCAACCAGCCAAATAGCATGACGAGCTAACTCTGAGAACCTCATCTCGTACTGAGTAACAGTCATATCCCCTATCGTAACTGCTCAAACTTCCTACGCAGCTCCTCCCTGCGGGGCTGTGGAACATACTTCTCCAAAAATAGAGCGGAGAACTGCTGCCAAGTAAGAGGTGCCGAACCAATAGGCCTACGCCTCTCATATGCCTCCCACCAAGTGAAGCCAACTCCCGTAAACTGAAAAGTCGTGAATGCAACCCCGCTGGTCTCCAAAATACCCGCGGTGCGAAGAATCCTCTGACATCTATCCAAGAACCCCTGGGCATCCTCGCCCTCTGCACCGCTGAAAGTAGGAGGCTGGAGTCTGCCAAACCTCTCCAACCTACGCTGCTCGTCCTCTGGCATAACTGAAGCTACGTAGCCCTGAGCAGCTGCCACCGGCTGGGCTAGTGGTGCCTCCGGTGTCTGCAATCCCTGGACCACTTGATCGGGTGTGCGGGCGGCGGGAGTCTAAGAGCCTCCCCCTGCCTGAGAAGTGGCTGCGGTAGTAGAAACCGCGACCGCCTGATCAAGGCTAGTACATACTATCAATATCTGGGCCAAAGTCTCCTGAAGACCCTGAATCACAATGGGCACAGCTGGTGCTTGAGCTGGTGCTGCTGGAGCGTCCACCATTGGGACCTGACCCTGAACAGGGGCGGCTGGTGGATCTGCAAGTGCTGTCCCAGCTGCTGTGGGGGCTATACCTCTGTCCCTACCACGGACTCGGCCACGTCCTCGGCCTCTCGTGGCTCCCGCTGGTGGTACTAGTGGTCGTCCGTCCTGACCGGTAGGGCGTGTCCTCACTATCTGTGAGAGAATAGAATAACAGAACTTTAGTAATCGGATCAACAATTTTGCACGACAAGAATTTCAAGAATATGGAATTTTCCTAAAGGTTCTGCAGCCACTCGAGGATAAATATAGACGTCTCCTACCGATCCGCAAGACTCTACTAAACCTGCTCATGACTCGTGAGACCTATTTAACCTATGCTCTGATACTAACTTGTCACGACCCTAAACCCAACCCGGTCGTGATGGCACCTCTCGTGAAGACAAGGCCAGCCGACACACTTCCAATTCACTTTAAGAAATTAAAATAATAACTACTACGTCTTTAATCAGAAACAAAATCCATAAATAAGCATTTAACAGTATAATTTGCGGAAATAAAACCAACACAGCCCGACATCGGGGTGTCACCAGTCATGAGCATCTAAAACAATACTAGAAGTCTAAAGTCTAATCCACTTCTACATAACTGAATCAAAAAGAACTAAGATAGAGGGAGAATGCACTGGGCGGCGAATCGCTAAGCAGCTACCTAGTAAATCTCCGAAGATCTGCTGGAACTATCAACCCTCAGGAGCAGGACCTGTAGCGCCCGAATCTGCACACAGGGGTGCAGGGAGTAAAGTGAGTACTCCAACTCAGTGACTAATAATAATAAATGAAGACTGAGCGATATAAAATCACGTAAGGCACAACATTAAGCTAAAAGAGGCTCAACACAATCAGTAAATATAATTAAGCAGTGAAATCTCATAAACATCCTTTAAACAGTTAAACAATATACAGGAAAAAAATAACTAAAAAGGTAAACACATAATAACTGCCCCTCAGGCACAGTAACAACAGAATCAGCCCCTCGGGCAATATCACAGAACAATACCAGCCCCTCAAGCTATGTCTCATATCACAATGGGTACCCGCGCTCACTGGGGGTGTACAGACTCTGGGAGGGGCCCCTTACGACCCAAGCGCAATATCAGCCATCTCGTGGCATCATAAATAGGCTCTCGGCCTCATATCAATCTCAAGCCACCTCGTGGCGTACAATCTCAGGCCCTCGGCCTCATTATCATAATCAGTATATCACTGCTGCGGCGTGCAACCCGACCCAAAGTATCCTCACAACATAGGCCCCCGGCCTTACTAAGTCAGATTCTCATAAGCCCCTCGGGCAACAGTAAAATATGAAGCTCAGCTCAAATATCTTTGAAAATATCATTTAAAGTGTTTAAAATCAGAATAACATTGCTGAGTTTTGAAAACAGTGAAAATATGGCGTGACTCAGCCCAAGTATGAAATCAAACAGTGAGGAGAATATCATTTAAAACTCCCTAAGGGTTCAAACTGTTGGCACGAAGCCCACATATGGAATTTAGCCCAAAATATAATATATCAAACAATTAATTTTCAAATAAGCAATAAAATAGTCATTCGGGATGGACTAAGTCACAATCCCCAACGGTGCAAGACCCCACGCTCGTCATCTAGCGTGTGTCTCACCTCAACATAGCCGAACACTGTGAAATTCCCGGGTTTCATACCCTCAGGGCAGCATTTAAAATCATTACTCACCTCAATCCGGCCTGAAGTTTAGCTCGCAATGCCATTGACCTTCGAATCAATCTCTGGATGCTCCAAATCTACCAAAAATCAGAATGTAACCATTAATTTATGCTAAAGGGATGAAGCCCACTCGAAAATAATCGAAAAACATCACAAAATTCGAAATTACCAAAACCCGACCCCCGGGCCCACGTCTCGAAATTCGATAAATTTTACATCTTTAGATTCCTTATCTCCTCTCGAGTTCATACATATAAAAAGTTCCAAAATCCGACCACAAATGGTCCTCCAAATCCTCAATCAAAGGCCTACGTTTCTAAGCCCTAGTTTCTCAACTTTACCTTTAATTACAACTCTAATCCATGCATTAACACCATAAAAATGAGTTTTGATAATCCAAAACCTTACCTCAATGATGTCTCCTTTATTTCTCTCTTTAAAATCGCCCAAAGCTCCAAAATTCGTGTTAAAAAGTGAAAAACCTTCTGAAAATCACGAAGGAACTAACTTATATTTCTGTCCAGACATTTCTGCATCTGCTGTCTAATATCCGCTTCTGCGGTACCGCATTTGCGGCCAATGAACCGCTTCTGCGGTTCCTCACTTAACTCCGCATTTCCGCATCTACGGTTCCATATCCGCACCTGCGCCATCGCAGGTGCGGTTCCTCCAATCGCATCTGCGATTTTCTGCCTCCCTAGATCCCTTCCGCTTCTGCGGCTCCTCTCTCGCATATGCGGCGTCGCACCTGCAGTCCCCAATCCGCAGGTGCGGAAATACCAGAAGCAGCATAATCTGTAGCTGCAACAATTCCATAAACTCCCCGTCAACCATCCGAAATTACCCCGAGGCTCCCGAGACCTCAACCAAAAGCACAAACATATCTCATAACCTTATTCAAACTTGTACCGATCTTCAAAACACCTCAAACAACATCAAAATCACCAAAACTCATCGAATTCAAGCCTAAGGTTCTAAATTCTTCCGCATTCCGCTTTTGATCAAAAAGTATACCAAACCACGTCCGAATGACCTGAAATTTTGTACACACATCCCAAATGACATAAGAAGCTACTGCAACTTCTGGAATTCCATTCCGACCCCTATATCAAAATCTCACCTATCTACCGAAAAACGCCAAAAACTCAATTTCGCCAATTCAAGCCTAAATTTACTCCGGACCTCCAAAACACATTCT
>NW_017681869.1:10555-10811 GCF_001879085.1 Nicotiana attenuata | reverse complement strand
AGGGAATGGAGCCCTAATGTTGGTAAAAGGCGACTAGGGAATGGAAGCCCTGCGTCTAAAAACTCAACTCAGGTATTGGAGCCCTAATGTTGGCATATGGCGACTAGGGAATGGAGGCCCTATGTCTAAAAATCTCAACTTAGGGATGGGAACCCTAATGTTGGCAAAAGGCGACTAGGGAATGGAGGCCCTATGTCTAAAAAGCTCAACTCAGGGATTGGAGCCCTAATGTTGGCACAAGGCGACTAGGGAATGG
>NW_017681869.1:5331-5662 GCF_001879085.1 Nicotiana attenuata | reverse complement strand
ATGGAGGCCCTATGTCTAAAAAGCTCAACTCAGGGATTGGAGCCCTAATGTTGGCACAAGGCGACTAGGGAATGGGAGCCCTAATGTTGGCATATGGCGACTAGGGAATGGAGGCCCTATGTCAAAAAAGCTCATATCAGGGATTGGAGCCCTAATATTGGCAAAAGGCGACTAGGGAATGGAGCCCCTATGTCTAGAAAGCTCAACTCAGGGATTGGAGCCCCAATGTTGGCAACTCAGGGATTGGAGCCCTAATGTTGGCAAAGGCGACTAGGGAATGGAGGCCCTATGTCTAAAAAGCTCAACTCAGGGAATGGAGCCCTAATGTTGG
>NW_017681869.1:0-315 GCF_001879085.1 Nicotiana attenuata | reverse complement strand
TCTAAAAAGCTCAACTCAGGGATTGGAGCCCTAATGTTGGCACAAGGCGACTAGGGAATGGGAGCCCTAACGTTGGCATATGGCGACTAGGGAATGGAGGCCCTATGTCAAAAAAGCTCATATCAGGGATTGGAGCCCTAATATTGGCAAAAGGCGACTAGGGAATGGAGGCCCTATGTCTAAAAAGCTCAACTCAGGGATTGGAGCCCTAATGTTGGCAAAAGGCGACTAGGGAATGGAGGCCTATGTCTAAAAGCTCAACTCAGGGATTGGAGCACTATGTTAGGACAATGGCGACTAGGGAATGGAGGCCCT
>NW_017681868.1:6245-10812 GCF_001879085.1 Nicotiana attenuata | reverse complement strand
TTTAAACGTGATGCAAGTTCCCATTGGACCATGAATGATGTCTTCGGACGGGCAGGATGACGTCCTCAGACCATGACGTCCTGGGCCATGAAGCGTATAATAAAGGATTCGCGGCTATGAAATGACGTTCTCGGGCTATGATAATGGTGCCTCCGAACCATGATGCCTTTGAATAATGATGTGCAAAATATAAAGCGGGGGGTCCTCAGGCCATGGCATGGCGATCTCGGGCTATGAAAATGATGCCTCCGAACAATGACGCCCTTGGACAATTTGGCGATATTTCAGCCGAAAGATATTTAAACAAAGTTGGCATTTTTCAGCCGATACAGAGAATTAAATAAAGTTGGTAATTTTTCAGCCGATGCAAAGATTTGAATGCAATTGGCGGTCTTTCAGCCGATATGAGGGATTTAAACAAAATCAGCGATGTTTCAGCCATGCAAGATTTAAATAAAGCCGGCGGCATTTCAGCCGAATGCAAATAAGAGGTGGCGATATTTCAGCCATGCAGGATGGAGACAGTGCTTAGTCTCGGAAGGCAGAAAAGTAGCCTTATGCAAGGCAAGGAAATGCAGGATGGAGACAACGCTTACTCTCGGAAGGCAGAAGAGTAGCCTTATGCAATGTAAGGAAATGCAGGATGGAGACAGTGCTTAGTCTCGGAAGGCAGAAAAGTAGCCTTATGCAATGCAGGAAAATGCAGGTGGAGACAATGCTTAGTCTCGGAAGGCAGAAAAGTAGCCTTATGCAATGCAAGAAAATGCAGGATGGAGACAGTGCTTAGTCTCGGAAGGCAGAAAAGTAGTCTTATGCAATGCAAGGAAATGCAGGTGGAGACAATGCTTAGTCTCGAAAGGCGGAAAGGTAGCCTTATGCAGTGCAAAATGCAGATGGAGGTAGAGCTTAACCTCGGAAGGCAGAAAGGTGGCCTTATGCAAAATGCAGATAAAGGTGAGTAGTAACGAAAACTCTTAGCTGATAGGTGATAGCTGATAGTTGATTGCGTCGTTGTGGCTGCTGGGGATGTCATGTGCGGACAGCACTTGTAAGTGAGCGATATTCTGAAAGTTGTACTCCTGCAAAAAATGTAATCGTATCTGATGGTTCTATGTTTTGGGGTGCCTGCATTCAAAGAAAGATCGTGAGTTTTGTAAAGGGGGAAGGTTAGTTCGTCTTCCCGTGGACCTCGCTCGTCCTACTCGGCTCTTATTTTCATTGGGGGTAGCGTCGCTAAACAAAGCAATTTGATAGTAGCCATGCATAATTTTCAAAAAATATGATGTAAACACATAAATAATAATAAAAACAATTTTCTTTTAGATGAACCGACGACTGCGACGCGGTTCAAGATATTGCGACCTCTTTTGCTCCGGAATTTTGAGGGTCCTCCTCAAAATTCTGCCCCAGTTTACTAGGCTGGTGCTTCTGACGGCTGCGCGTTGGTGAACGGCTGAAGATCAACTTCGGAATTTTGAGGGTCCTCCTCAAAATTCTGCCCCAGTTTCTAATAGTGGGGGAAATGAAAATTTTATTGAATTGTGACTGAACCCATAGGGCTGCCTACGTATCCCCTCTTAAACGGGAATCAGGTCAGGCGTAGTTCAAATTACATCATACAGAAATCATAATGATTACACATAATAGCGTTTGAGTGCATCTGAATTAATTGGCCTTGGCCAGACTTCTCCATCCATCTCTATGAGTATGAGGGCCCCTCCTGTTAGGACCCGATGAACCATGTACGGGCCTTGCCAGTTAGGAGAGAACTTCCTTTGGCTTAATCCTGATGTGGAAAAATTTTCTTCAGTACTAGCTGTCCTGGCGTGAATTGTCTCGGTCTGACCCTTTTGTTGAAGGCTCTGGACATCCTGTTCTGATACAATTGACCATGACAAACTGTGTTCAGTCTTTTCCCGTCTATGAGGGCTAACTGCTCATAGCGACTTTTTACCCATTCTGCATCTTCAAGTTCCGCTTCCTGTATAATCCTCAGGGAGGGAATCTCTACTTCGGTTGGGATGACTGCCTCGGTACCGTAAACCAGCATATAAGGAGTTGCCCCAGTTGATGTGCGGACTGTGGTACGGTATCCCAACAGAGCAAATGATAGCTTTTTGTGCCACTGCTTGTGTTTTTCTATCGTTTTCCTTAGTATTTTCTTGATGTTCTTATTGGCTGATTCTACAGCTCCATTCATCTGAGGTCTGTAGGCTGTAGAATTCCTGTGCTTAATCTTGAACGTCTCACACATTGCCCTCATCAGATCACTGTTGAGATTTAAACCATTATCAGTGATGATTGACTCTGGGACGCCGAACCGGCAAATGATATGGTCGCGGACAAAGTCTGCCATAACCTTCTTGGTTACTGCCTTATACGATGCTGCTTCAACCCATTTGGTGAAATAATCAATTGCCACTAGAATGAACCTGTGCCCGTTTGATGCGGCAGGCTCGACAGGCCCGATGACATCCATTCCCCAAGCGGCGAACGGCCAGGGCGAGCTTGTTGCATTAAGCTCATTTGGAGGCACCTTTATCATGTCTGCATGGATCTGACAGCGGTGGCACCTTCGGACATACTGGATGCAGTCCGCCTCCATAGTCATCCAAAAATAACCAGCTCGGAGTATTTTCTTGGCTAAGACGAAGCCATTCATGTGCGGGCCACAGGTCCCTACATGAACCTCTTCCAATAACCTGGATGCTTCCTTCGCTTCGACACATCTTAGTAATCCCAAATTGGGAGTCCTCCTATACAGGATTCCTCCGCTGTGAAAGAAGTGATTGGATAGCCTCCGTAGTGTGCGCTTTTGAGTAGTGTTTGCGAGTTCTGGATACTCTCCTGTTGACAGATACTTCTTAATGTCATGAAACCATGGTTTTCCATCTGCTTCTTCCTCGACATGAGCACAGTAAGCGGGTTGATCCTGGATTTTTACCGGGATAGGATCAATGAAGTTCTTATCTGGATGCTGAATAATGGATGATAGAGTGGCCAATGCATCAGCGAACTCATTCTGGACTCTGGGAAATGCCGGAATTCTATCTTTGTAAACCTCTTCCCTAACTGTTGTACGTGATGCAAGTATGGAAGTATCTTGGAGTTCTTGGTTGCCCACTCTTCTTGAACCTGATGTATGAGCAAGTCAGAATCCCCGATCACTAGTAACTCCTGAACGTTCATGTCAATGGCCAGCTTGAGCCCCAAGATGCAGGCTTCGTACTCGGCCATGTTGTTGGTGCACGGGAACCTGAGTTTGGCGGACACCGGATAATGCTGACCTATTTCTGATACTAGAACTGCTCCTATGCCAACTCCTTTAAAGTTTGCTGCTCCGTCGAAGAACATTCTCCAGCCATCATAGGATTCTGCAATGTCTTCTCCTATGAAAGAGACCTCCTCGTCAGGAAAATACGTCTTTAGAGGCTCGTATTCTCCACCCACGGGGTTTTCGGCAAGATGATCGGCCAGTGCTTGTCCTTTGATCGCTTTCTGGGTCATGTAGACAATATCGAATTCACTCAGCAAGATTTGCCATTTGGCTAGCTTGCCCATGGGCATGGGCTTCTGAAAGATGTACTTTAGCGGATCCATCCTTGATATGAGATAAGTGGTATAGGCACAGAAATAATGCCTCAACTTCTGAGCTACCCAAGTCAGAGCACAACACGTGCGCTCTAGTAGGGAATATCAGGCCTCATACGGGGTGAACTTCTTGTTGAGATAGTAGATGGCTTGCTCCTTTTTCCCTGTTTCATCATGTTGTCCCAAAACACAGTCGAATGCCCCATCCAGTACTGCAAGGTAGAGCAATAGCGGTCTACCCGGTTCGGGCGGAACCAGGACAAGCGGCATTGACAAGTATTCCTTGATTCTGTCGAAGGCCTTTTGCAAATCATTAGTCCATTTAATGGCGGCGTCCTTGATCACGCCCAACTATGCCTTATAAAAAGGACAAAGCGGTCGTTGCAAATATAATCCGGTTTACAAGTCCGAAGTCGAATCCCACAGAGAACTAAGGTTTAGCTACAGCTGTTCACTATCACCAAGAAGACAAGCTTGAACAATTCCTAACTTATAGATATTAAGATTCTTGTGTTTAACTAATTAACTAATAAATTAAAATAGTAAATTAACAACTAACGATACTGAGGGTTAGAGAAAAGATTAAGGAGGTCTAGAGTTATGATTTCCCCAACTGTCAGAATCCTTCCCGCTATGTCTTCAATAATTTCGCCTAAGTATTCTCTACCGATCATGAACACTCTTATTACCGTAAATCTCTCCTGAGTAATTACGACAATTTACTAAACGTACTCTCCCGAGCTATGCTAGCTGGCTTTTAATACAGCTCACTTCAGATCGCACCCAAGGCTTCGTTATCCCTAATCCTGCCTTTAAACCCTCGGTTATTGATCCCTCATATACTCTGGGAGTGGTGTTGTTCAACAATTACCTAAATATGCACTCTCTCCCGAGTTATGCATACTAAATAGGCACATCTAATTGAGAGCTCTTCAACCAACCACAATATAAACGTAGTTGAACAAATAGAGAAAAG
>NW_017681868.1:0-3950 GCF_001879085.1 Nicotiana attenuata | reverse complement strand
TATTGGCTTGGGAGGGTCTACGGTCGAAAGTTAGGGCGTGGCCTGGGGAAGTTTTGGCGAGCGGGAGGTGATTGGTAGTGAGAAGGCTGAGCATTGTAGGCTTGGTAGACGGATGCGGGTTGGGAATATCTTGATGAGGTAGGTTGATATGTGGGGGACGGGGATGGTTGGTAAGTAGGTGGTGGAATTTGGTAAGAGGGCGGAGGTGCTTGGTAATTGGGGATAGTTGGTATGTGAGAGGGGGTACCGGGTAGGCTTGGTATTTCACTGGGGACTTGGTTCTCTGTGCAACCATCACGGCACTCACATCCTTTTTCTTGGACGTGCCCCCAGATTGTAGGGTTTGTTGGTAGCCTGTAATGCCTCGAAATTAGTGACCATACCGCTTTTAATGCCTTTCTCGATCCTTTCTCCTATCTTGATGATGTCGGAGAATTTCTGTCCCTCTATCAGCATTAGCCTCTCATAATATTGTGGATCCTGAGCTCGGACGAAAAATCTGTTCATCTGTTCTTCTTCTAAGGCTGGCCTGACCTTAGCAGCCTCGGATCTCCATCGAGTAGCATACTGGCGGAATGTCTCAGTAGGTTTCTTTTTCAGATTCTGGATGTAGAAGACATCTGGTGCATTTTTTGTATTGAATCTGAACCTGTCCATGAAATCGGACGCCATTCCTACCCAGCTTGACCACTTCTTGGGATCTTGGCTGATGTACCAAGATAGCGCATCGCCTTTCAAACTTCTCATGAAGAGTTTCATGTGAATCTTTTCATCTCTTCCTATGCCGAATAACTTATCACAGTATGTCCTTAAGTGGACTCTAGGATCCCCTGAGCCGTCAAACATCTCGAACTTAGGAGGTTTGTACCCTTCGGGAAGTTCGACGTCTGGCTGAATGCAAAGATCCTCATAATTCAGCCCTTCAATACCTTTGTTTCCTTCAACACCCTGGACTCGGCTAGTCAGTTTCTTGAGCTCGGCAGCCAGGTTTTTGATGAGAGAGTCTTTGTCATCAGACTCCGGTGTGTTTGTAATGGGCTGAGTGTATTGTGGTAAGGTTTCAACATAGATGGGAGTGTGGTGGGGATGATCATTTGATGGTTCAGGGATGAGGAGTGGGGTGTTGTTGTGACATGTGTTGCAATTTTGATGAGTAGCGGGTTGTTTGTGCGGCTTCGGGATGTTCTGTGGAGGTATGGGGTGTTGAGCATTGGGAAAGTTGACGTCTGGAGTAGTGAGGGAGAATGACAAGCTCGCCAAGTTCCGGACTTGGTCTTGTTCTTCTTGAAATTTCAGTAGCTTCTGTTCGAGCTGGGCGGCACTTTCTTTGGACACCTGAATACCCTGAGGAACCTCTACCCTTTCAGCTGAGATCTCCTTTCTGATGTTGTTCACGTCCTCCATTTTTGCTTTGTTCTTGCTTTTGATAGGACTTGGAGGAGGAGGAGGTGGAGGGCCCTAAGATCTTGTGGAGTAGGATGATGATGCCAGAGTGCACGAACTAACATTTGGGGAGGGAATAAAAATAAAAGTAAAAACAAAAAGGTAATAACTTAGTATGGATTCCGAGAAAAATATTGCAATATTTAAACACGTAGTATAAGAATATGAATCGTGTCCTAAATTGGGTGCCTCGTTGTGCCCGAGGTAGGCCTAGCGACAAGTTAATTTGGAGAACTTATAATGCTAAATGCCTCATTTTATTGATAAAAAATAAGACGAATCCCAAAACGACACTAAGATTGCATAAAGTAAAAATGTCACTAATGGCCATTAGCCTTATTACATTTTAAAGCAAAAAAGGAAAAGTGACTCCTAACTATTTGGTCCCAGAAGGACCTTCCCCAGATCCGGCATCTTTAGCTCCATCGAACATCTTCACCAGCTCACGTAGCCCCAGCAGTAGATAAGCCCTAGCCAAATGTCCTCCTTCATTTCCCTCAGCGTTTTGGCAATTCTCGATCCTCTGGATGAATTTCCCTTGGGTGAATGTTGGTTACCATGCCGAATCTGGGGATTTCGTGCCTCATTTCTGCAAAACAAAGTGTTAGTCCCTTACCCCACCGGACTCGACTGTTTAAATCAATAATTAGCATAATGGCATTTAGTTCTCCAAATAAATGCACAGAACAATGGTGTTGTCCGTTTGGGTTCCAGGGGAACCCAGTGGACTTTGGACAAGGCTATCTTAAAGAGTCATTATGTGGACAGCATAACTGACTCGACTAGGTTTGACAGTGATGCATGAACAATTAAATAGAATAAAGTTTCTATGAGGCGCTAGACCGGTACCCTTGAGCGGACAACTCAAGAGGGAAAGGCACGGAACCGTCGACTGCGCCGCTGATCGACTGGTTTTACCGCAAATATGCCTTTGTCAAATTTAGGGGGTAATAATATCGGAAGAGCGCAACAACTCATCAAGCGTTGCTATGATATTTGTTTGGCACTAGTGGAATATGATGTTGAAGATGCAATTACAAAAAATGAAACAAATTGTCAGGTATTTTCACGTTCATAATGATTACAATAATTGCTCGAAAATTACAACGGTATTGGAGGAAAACAGTAAATGAAAGCGTTAAAGAAAGAAAAAGAAACAAAAAAGCCAAGTAAGGTTCGAAGTAGAAGAGAGATAAAGACATTAAATAAAAGCAATAAAGAAGCAATAAAGTCACGAATAACATGTAATGGTAAAAGCCTAAAGAAATCCCCAGCAGAGTCGCCATGCTGTCGATGCCCCCTTTTCTCGCGAAATCGGGTTTACGACATTTGAGAAGACAACTCTATTCTCATGTGGGAATTGGGTTTTTGGAATTGAAGAGTCGCCACCTAATGATTAAGTGCATTAGGACACCGAGAGTTTTGAGTCTGAAAACCAGAGTTCGGGTAAGGGCAAGAAATTATCTCGAGGGGAAGGTGTTAGGCACCCCTCAAGATCCACTAGTGTGGTTCCCGGCCATGCTATGTTGTGACCTTAATGCAAATAAGTATACAAATAACTTCACACATAAGGGTTACAAATAGATACGTAACAAGCATGTTGGAATCAAGGTCTAGATGATCTACAATTTGTTTGAGGGAGGGTCTAAATGCAGAAAATTAATCAAGACATTGAATAAACAAAGAAGAAAAATTTAGGGGAAAAAGGAATAATGCAGTAAAATTAAAGAGGGGTTTTGGGTAGTTGAAAAGGCAGAATTTTATTGATATTAAACGAAGTCACATAAAGGAAAGGGGGTCCTAGGTTTGTAAAACACATGGATCATCCACACAACACCGATAATCAATCGTACGCATAGCGTTATCATGTGATCATCATCTCCATGTCTAACCTTCCCGCCCCGTTAAGGTATTTAAGCGCGGAATGGTATCGTTAGCTACTGCATGCTATTATCCGTCCCACCTATCAGTCCCGGAGGCGTTTAGGACTACAAATCCTAAAAGGGAGGGAGCTTGGCTTTTCAGGGGTTTTAAAAGGATAAAATTCTAGGGCGAAAAACAAAACACATAAAGCAGTTAATGGGGAAATAAGAACAATTAAAGGCTCAAGTAGGCCTCCTCACTTAAAGAAACGAATTGTTTAGCATGTCTTACACATACTGTTTAGGTCATTAATTAAAATTAGCGCAGGAAGAATTGATTTACCACATATTTCCCAGAAAGGGAGTCCAAATTAGTCCTGCTTAGATGTAGTTGTCGAAAACTGACAGTTGATTAATTATCTAACTATTTGTATGTTAAACAGGGCCTATAGGCATGATATCTATTAATCCAGGGACGGAGGAATAACTGATTGCAGAAAGTCATTAGTTATAAGCTCTACGAGTGTTAAACAAATTGCCACTGACTTTAAACTTAGGAACGAGTGGCGATTCTGATTAAGTTGATAGTTCCTATAGGCATGCTTTCTAGGTGTAACTGATTTTGAGCAGAGATCCTATATGCAG
>NW_017681867.1:10211-10815 GCF_001879085.1 Nicotiana attenuata | reverse complement strand
TCTCACTCGCTGGTTGATGCCAGCATAACCTGATGACTTTCCAACATAGGGTCCCACTCCCTAGTTAATGCCAGCATAACCTAATGACTTTCTTACATAGGGTCCCACACCCTATATTATGTAGGCATAACCTCATGACCTTCCAACATAGTGTCCCACTCCCTAGTTGATGCCACCATAACCTCATGACTTTCCAACATAGGGTCTCACTCGCTGGTTATGCCAGCATAACCTGATGACTTTCCAACATAGGGTCCCACTCTCTGGTTGATGCCAGCATAACCTGATAACTTTCCAACACAGGGTCCCACTCCCTTGTTGATGCCAGCATAACCTGATGATTTTCCAACATAGGGACACCACTCACTAGTTGATGCAAGCATAACCTGATGACTTTCCAAAACACGGTCCCACTTCCTAGTTTATGCAAGAATAAACTGATAACTTTCCAACATAGGGCCCCACTCCCTAGTTGATGCCAGCATAAACTGTTGACTTTTCAACATACGGCCCCACTCCCTAGTTAATGCCAGCATAACCTGATGACTTTCCAATATAGGGTCCCACTCCCTAGTTGATGCCAGCATAACCTGATAACTTTCCA
>NW_017681867.1:0-5705 GCF_001879085.1 Nicotiana attenuata | reverse complement strand
ATGACCTTCACTATAGGGTCCCACTCCCTAGTTTATGCGAGCTTATCCTGATTACTTTCCAACATAGGGTCTAACTCCCTAGTTGATGCCAGCATAACTTGATGACTTTACAACATAGGGTCCCGCTTCCTAGGTTATGCAAGTATAACCTGATGATTTTCAAACATTAGGTCACCACTCCCTGGTTGAAGCAAGCATAACCTTAGACTTTCTTCCCACTCCCAGGTTTTTGCAAGCATGACCTGATGAGTTTCTAACATAGGGTCCCACTCCCTAATTCATTCCAGCGTAACCTGATACTTTCCAACTTAGGGTTACCACTCCCTAGTTGATGCAAGCATAACCTGATGGCTTTCCAACATAGTGTCCCACTCACTGGTTGATGCAAGAATAACCTGATCACTTTCTAATGTAGGATCCCACTCCCTAGTTGATGCTAGCATAACCTGATGAGTTTCCAACATACGGTCCCACTCCCTAGTTGATGCCAGCATATCTGATGACTTTCTNCTAATGTCTTTCCAACATAGGGACCCACTGCCTAGGTTATGGCAGCATAACTCCATGACTTTCCAAGATAGGGTCCCACTTTCTAGTTGATGCTAGCATAACATGATGACTTTCCAACATAGGGTCCCACTTCCTAGTTGATGCCAACATAACCTGGTGACCTTCAAACATAGGGTCCCACTCCCTAATTGATGTCAGCATAACCTGATGATTTTCCAACATGGGATCACCACTCTCTAGTTGATGCTAGCATAACATGGTGATTTTCCAACATAGGGTCACCACTCTCTAGTTGATGTAAGCATAACCTGATGACTTTCCAACATAGGGTCCCACTCCCTAGTTGATGCCAGCATAAACTGATGACTTTCCAACATAGGGTCTCACTCCCTAGTTGATTCCAGCATAACCTCATGACCTTAAAAAATAGGGTCCCACTCCCTAGTTTATGCGAGCAAAACCTGATGACTTTACAATATAGGGCCACACTCCCTAATTGATGGCAGCATAACCTAATAACTTTCCAACATAGGGTCCCACACCCTAGATGATGTCACCATAACCTAATGACTTTCCAACATAGGTTGCCACTCCCTAGTTGATGCCACCATAACCTGATGACTTTCCAACATAGGGTCTCACTCGCTGGTTGATGCTAGCATAACCTGATGACCTTCCAACATAGGGTCCCACTCATTGGTTGATGCCAGCATAACCTGATGACTTTCCAACATAGGGTCCTACTCCCTTGTTGATGCCAGCATAAACTTGTGATTTTCCAACATAGGGTCACCACTCCCTAGTAGATGCAAGCATAACCTGATGAGTTTCCAACATAGTGTCCCACTCCCTTATTGATGCAAGCATAACCTGATTACTTTCCAACATAGGGTCCCACTACCTAGTTAATGCCAACATAACCTTATGACCTTCCAATATAGCGTCCCACTCCCTAGTTGATGCCTGCATAACCTGATGACTTTTCAACATAGGGCCACACTCCCTAGTTGATGCCAGCATAACCTAATGACTATCAAACATAGGGTCTCACTCCCTAGTTGATGACAACATAACCTGATGACTTTCCAAGTTAGGTTCCCACTCCCTAGTTGATGCTAGCATAGCATGATGACTTTCCAACATAGGGTCCCACTTCCTAGTTGATGCCAGCATAACCTGATGACGTTCAAACATTAGGTCCCACTCCCTAATTGATGTTTGCATAACCTGATGATTTTCCAACATAGGATCACCACTCTCTAGTTGATGCTAGCATAACCTAAGTATTTTCCAACATAAGGTCGCAACTCTCTAGTTGATACAAGCATAACCTGATGACTTTCCAAAATAGGGTCCCACTCCCTAGTTGATGCCAACATAAACTAATAACTTTCCAGCATAGGATCTCACTCCCTAGTTGATGCCAGCAAAACCTGATGACCTTCAAAAATAGGGTCCTACTCCCTAGTTGATGCCAGCAAAACCTGATGACCTTCAAAAATAAGGTCCCACTCCTTAGTTGATGTCAACACAACCTGATGACTTTCAGACATAGGACCCCACTCCCTAATTGATGCCAGCATAACCTAATGACTTTCCAACATAGGGTCCCACACCCTAGATGATGTCACCATAACCTCATGACTTTCCAACATAGGGTCCCACTCCCTAGTTGATGCCACCATAACCTGATGACTATCCAACATCGGGTCTCGCTCGCTGGTTGATGCCAGAATAACCTGATGATTTCCCAACATAGGTTCCCACCCCCTAGTTGATGCCAGCATAACCTAATGACTTTCCAACATAGGGTCCCACTCCCTAGTTGATGCCAACACAACCTGATGACTTTTAGACATAGGACCCCACTCCCTAATTGATGACAACATAACCTAATGACTTTCCAACATAGGGTCCCACACCCTAGATGATGTCAACATAACCTCATGACTTTCCAACATAGGGTCCCACTCCCTAGTTGATTCCACCATAACCTGATGACTTTCCAACATAGGGTCTCACTCGCTGGTTGATGCCAGCATAACATAATGACTTTCCAACATAGGGTCACCATTCCCTAGTTGAAGCAAGCATAACCTGATGACTTTCCAACATAGTGTCCCACTCCCTGGTTGATGCAAGCATAACCTGATGACTTTCTAACATAGGGTCCACTCCCTAAGTTATGCTAGCATAACCTGATGACTTTCCAACATAGGGTCACCACTCCCTAGTTGATGCGAGCATAACCTGATGACTTTCCAACATAGGATCCCACTCCTTAGTTGAAGCCAGCATAACCTTATGAGTTTCGAACATAGGGTCACACTCTCTAGTTGATGCCAGCATAACCTGATGATTTTTTAACATAGGGTCACCATTCCCTAAATGATGCTAGCATACCCAGATGATTTTCCAACATAGGGTCCCACTCCCTAGTTGATGCAAGCACAACCTGATGACTTTCTAACATAGGGTCCCACTCTTTAGTTGATGCAGCATAACCTAAGACATTACAACCAAGGGTCCCACTCCCTGGATGATGCAAGCATAACCTGATGACTTTCTAACATAGGTCCCACTCCCTAGTTAATTCCAGCATAACCTGGTAGTTTCCATCATAGGGTCACCACTCCCTAGTTGATGCAAGCAAAACGTGATGACTTTCCAACATAGTGTCCCACTCTCTCGTTGACGCAAGCATAACCTGATGACTTTCTAACATAGGGTCCCACTCCCTAGTTGATGCCATCATAACCTGATGACTTTCCAACATAGGGTCACCACTCCCTAGTTGATGCAAGCATAACCTGATGACTTTTGAACATAGGGTCCCACTCCCTAGTTGATGCCAGCATAAACTGCTGACTTTCCAATATAAGGTCTCAGTCCCTAGTTGATGCGAGCATAACCTGATGACCATCCAACATAGGGTCCTACTCCCTAGTTGATGCCAGCATAAATTGATGACTTTCTAACATAGGGTCCCACTCCCTAGGTGATGGTACCATAACCTGATGATTTTCCAATATAGGGTCACCACTCCCTAGTTGATACTTGCATAACCTGATGATTTTCCAATATAGGGTCACCACTCCCTTTTTGATGCTGGCATAAAAAGATGACTTTCCAACATAGGGTCTCAGTCCCTAGTTGATGCCAGCATAACCTGATGACCTTCCACTATAGGGTCTCACTCCCTAGTTGATGCCAGCATAACCTGATGACCTTCCAATACAGGGTCCCACTCCCTAGTTGATGCCAGCATATCTTGATGACTTTCCAACATAGGGTCTAACTCCCTATTTGATGCTAGCATAACTTGATGACTTTCCAATATAGGGTCCGACTTTCTAGTTGATGCCAACATACCTGATGACTTTCCAACATAGGGTCCTACTTCCTAGTTGATGACAGCATAACCTGATGACTTTCCAACATAGGGTGTCACTCCCTAGTTGATGCCAGCATAACCTGGTGACTTTCAAACATACGGTCCCACTCCCTAGTTGATGCATGCATAACCTGATGGTTTTCCAACATAGGATCACCACTCCCTATTTGATGCAAGCATAACCTGGTGACTTTCCAACATACGGTCCCACTCCCTAGTTCATGCCAGCATAAACTAATGACTTCCCAACATAGGGTCCCACTTCCGGTTGATGCAAGCATAACCTGATGACTTTCTAACATATGGTCTCACTCCCTAGTTGATGCCACCATAACTTGATGACTTTCCAACATAGGGTCCCACTCCCTGGTTGATGCGAGCAGAACCTGATGACTTTCCAACATAGGATCTCACTCCCTAGTTAAGGCCAGCATCACCTGATGAGTTTCCAACATAGGGTCCCACTTCCAAGTTTGACAGCATAACCTGATGACTTTCCAACATATGGGCCCCACTCCCTAGTTGATGCTAGCATAACCTGATGACCTTCCAATATAGGGTCCCACTCCCTAGTTGATGCCAGCATAAACTGATGACTTTCCAACAAAGGGTCTCACTCCCTAGTTGATGCCAGCATAACCTGATGACCTTCCAATATAGGGTCCCACTCCCTAGTTTATGCCAGCATATCCTGATGACTTTCAAACATAGGGTCTAACTCCCTAGTTGAAGCTAGCATAACTTTATGACTTTCCAATATATGGTCCGACTTCCTAGTTGATGCCAGCATACCTGATGACTTTCCAACATAGGGTCCTACTTCCTAGTTCATGCCAGCATAACCTGATGACTTTCAAATATAGGGTGTCACTCCCTAGTTGATGCCAGCATAACCTGATGATCTTCCAACATAGGGTACCACTCCCTAGTTGATGCAAGCATAACCCGATGGTTTTCCAACATAGGGTCACCACTCCCTATTTGATGCAAGCATAACTTGATGACTTCCCAACATAGGGTCCCACTCCCTGGTTGATGCAAGCATAACAGGATGACTTTCTAACATAGGGTCTCACTCCCTAGTTGATGCCAGCATAACTTGATGACTTTCCAACATAGGGTCCCACTCCCTGATTGATGCAAGCATAACCTTATGACTTTCCAACATAGGACCCCACTCCCTAGTTAAGGCTAGCATAACTTGAGGAGTTTCTAACATAGGATCCCACTTCCTAGTTTGACAGCATAACCTGATGACTTTCCAACATAGGGTCCCACTCCCTAGTTGATGCTAGCATAACCTGATGACCTTCCAATATAGGGTCCCACTCCCTAATGACTTTCCAACGTAGAGTCTAACTCCCTAGTTGATGCCAGCATAACCTGATGACTTTCCAACTTAGGGTCTCGCTTCCTAGTTGATGCAAGCATAACCTGATGACTTTCCAACATAGGGTGTCACTCCCTAGGTTATGGCAGCATAACCTGATGACTTTCCAACATAGGGTCCCACTCCCTAGTTGATGCAAGCAAAACCTGATGATTTTCTAACATATGGTCACCACTCCCTAGTTGATGCAAGCATAACCTGATGACTTTCCAACATAAGGTCCCACTCCCTAGTTGATGCCAGCATAAACTGATGATTTTCCAACATAGGGTCTCAGTCCCTAGTTGATGCCAGCCTAATCTGATGACCTTCCACTATAGGGTCCCACTCCCTAGTTTATGCGAGCTTATCCTGATTACTTTCCAACATAGGGTCTAACTCCCTAGTTGATGCCAGCATAACTTGATGACT
>NW_017681866.1:10494-10815 GCF_001879085.1 Nicotiana attenuata | reverse complement strand
AAAGGCGACTAGGGAATGGAGGCCCTATGTCTAAAATCTCATCTAGGGATTGGAGCCCTAGGTTGGCAAAAGGCGACTAGGGAATGGAGATCCTATGTCAAAAATCTCAACTAGGGATTGGAGCCCTATGTTGGCAAAAAAGGTGACTAGGGAACGGAGGAACTATGTGTAAAAATCTCAACTTGGGATTGGAGCCCTATGTTGGCAAAATGCGAATAGGGAATGGAGGCCCTATGTCTATAAATCTCAACTAGGGATTGGAGCCCTATATTGGGAAAAGGTGACTAGGGAATGGAGGCCCTATGTCTAAAATCTCAACTA
>NW_017681866.1:5285-5557 GCF_001879085.1 Nicotiana attenuata | reverse complement strand
CCCTATGTCTAAAATCTCAACTAGAGATTGGAACCATATGTTGGCAAAAGGCGACTAGGGAATGGAGGCACTATGTCTAAAATCTCAACTAGGGATTGGAGCCCTATGTTGGCAAAAAAGGCGACTAGGGAATAGAGGCCCTATGTCTAAAAATCTCAATTAGGGATTGGAGCCCTATGTTGGCAAAAGGCGACTAGGGAATGCTGGCCCTATGTCTAAAATCTCAACTAGGGATTGGAGCCCTATGTTGGCAAAAAAGGCGACTAGGGAAT
>NW_017681866.1:0-245 GCF_001879085.1 Nicotiana attenuata | reverse complement strand
GCAACTAGGGAATGGAGGCCCTATGTCTAAAATCTCAACTAGAGATTGGAACCATATGTTGGCAAAAGGCGACTAGGGAATGGAGGCACTATGTCTAAAATCTCAACTAGGGATTGGAGCCCTATGTTGGCAAAAAAAGGCGACTAGGGAATAGAGGCCCTATGTCTAAAAATCTCAATTAGGGATTGGAGCCCTATGTTGGCAAAAGGCGACTAGGGAATGGAGGCCCTATGTCTAAAAGATCG
>NW_017681865.1:7520-10815 GCF_001879085.1 Nicotiana attenuata | reverse complement strand
AGTGCCGTGGAGGGCACTCAGTCTATTGAGTCGTGGACTGCGGATGATTCTCCGAGTATGATGGATGTTCTTATGTGTGATGAGCGGAAGAGGAGTTATTATGGACCTTTGAAAGGTAATTAGCCTAGTTCAGTGCGATCAGAATCGGCTTGAGGTCGGTGGATGGATTCAAATGTGAATATGGGCTCTATATCAGGCCAAATGCGTTCAATTCAGTAATGCGCTCCTTATGGAGGAGTAGCCTGGGTGTTATTTTGTTGTCAGATATTTCATGTAGTGATACGTCGCGCCGTGTGAGTTGGGAGGCGGCTTGAGAAATCGCTTATGTGTTGATGATCCGCGTAGAGATGATGTTATATGAGCAGGATGGGTTTTGAGATTTCAAATCGTATATCGCACCTCAGTTGTGCTTGAGTTTTGTGGCTTCTGGCGCTATATGTCTCCCCAGGGATGGAATTATGCACTTAGTGTGCTTGTGACCAATATTCGGTATATTATTGAAATGAGCAATCTAGCTCGGTGCGTATCTCCTTATGCGAGTTTTATGGGTGGATCGGGTGGCACGCCGCCATGGTTATGTTGTTCGGATCGTGTTGCGCGCCGCAACAGTGTGAAGCTGAGTACAATTCCCCGTATATGTTTTTATGTGTTTTGTTTCCTATTTTATGAGGAAAGCTTAGATTAGCTGTGTGCCTGCGTCGCATGTATGATTCGCGAGCGGGGTGTTTGTTTAATTAAGTCGACCGCGTCGCATGTATGATTCGCGAGTGGTGTAGTTGAATTTCCTTCTCAAAGTTTGCTTTCCTTTATATCGCGTTCGATATGGTAGCCTATTGGCACATTGTAGCATCATATGGGACTTTTGGTCATGTCGGGGTGGCTTATTGCCTGAGCAGTTCGTACTGGGTGAGATGAGATCATTGAACTCGAGATCAGTCTAATCTGAGTATATGAAGTATATTAAGGAACCAAGACCACTAATCGGTTCATAATGAGGTGAGGGATCTTGTCAGGAGTATAGACCCAATGATTTGTTGATTCAGTAATTGGTTATGAAATTCTACGCCTATCTTCCATCGTGGCGGTATTGTAAGAGTTAGAGTAAGAGCTATGCATATCATGAGGTGCGTTGTGAGCATCAGAGTCATGGAATTTCGACTAAATTGATCAGAGAATGTTATTGTGGTCCCATGAAAAAATGGTGCGAGGGGTAAATTCAGCTAAGGTATGCAGTCGTGGTATTGGTGCTGCATGTAGATGTTGATATGGTGAGCGTATGTTGGATACAGGCCTAGCATTGAATTCCGGATATTGGAATTGGACTTTAAGGCTTATTTGCTTGAATAAAAGGAAATATCTTCAGAATTGATCGAGCTAATGTGCTCAACTGAGTTATGGTAGCACGGGAAGGTGCGTGAGGTGTTAAACAGTGATTTCAGACTACTCCAGTGCAATTCTTAGCACGTCCGAGGACGAACGTATGTTTAAGTGGGAGAGAATGTAACGACCCGACCGGTCGTTTTGGGCCCTAGCGCATCGTTCAGCAGTCTGAGGCCATGAGCAGCTTCATTTCAGGTGTTATGACTTGTACGCGTGGTCGGAATTGAATTTCGGGAAGTTCGGAGTTGATTTGGGAAGAGAATTCTCATTTTGGAAGCTTAAAGTTGAAAGAATTAACTAGGATTGGCTTTTTGAGTAAACGACCTCAGAATCGGGATCTGAAGGTTCCAGCAGGTTCGTATGATGATTTCGGACTTGGGCGTATGCCCGGTTCGGGTTTTGGATAACTCGGGAGCGCTTTGGCGCCTATTGTGGAAGTTAGCATTTTTGAAGAAATTTCATAAGTTTGGCTTGAAGTGCATTTCAGTGTTATCGATGTCCGTTGGGGATTCCGAGTCTGTGAATAGCTCCGTATGGTGATTCTGGAGTTGGGAGCGCGATCGGAAGTGAATTCGGAGGTCCGTAGGTCATTTTGGAGTCATTTGGCTAAAGATAGAAATTTGAAGGTTTTTGAGAAGTTTGACCGGAAGTGGAATTTTTGATATCGTGGTCGGAATCCGATTCCGGAAGTTGGAGTAGGTCCGTAATGTCGAATATGACTTGCGTGCAAAATTTGAAGTCAATCGGACGTGATTTGATAGGTTTTAACATCGAAAATAGAAGTTTGAAATTCTAAAGTTCATAAAGCTTGGATTGGAGGTCGATTCGTGGTTTTAGCGTTGTTTGATATGATTTGAGGCCTCGAGCAAGTCCGTAACGTGTTTTGGGGCTGGTTGGTATGATTGGTTGGGGTCCCGGGGGCCTCGGTGGATTCCGGGTGGTTAACGGATCGAAAATGGAATTTTTGGAAGGCTGAACTGGCTGGTTGCTGTCATAACCGTATCAACGGTTTTTGGAACGCAGATACGGCACTTCAACCGCAGATACGGTTTTGGGCTAGAAGAGAAGGGACCGCAGATGCTGTCATATTTTCGCAGACGCGGGACCGCACCTGCGGTGGAGAAGTCGCAGAAGCGGAAATAAGGGGGCCTGGGAAGGACCACATATGCGGTAGAGTGGCCGCACATGCGGAACCGTAAAAGCGGTCATAGGACTGCAGGTGCGGAAATTGCTGGAGGCAGAAGGGTGTTTTAAAATCGGGGTTTGAGTTCATTTCACCCATTTTTCTCTTGGTATGGGCGATTTTGGAGAGCTTCAAGTGGGTTGTTTCGTCATCATCGACAAGGTAAGCTAACCCCACCTATCTTGAGTTAAATATATTGATTTTGTATGGATTTTAGCATGTAAATTGGTAGAAAATTTGGGGTTTGAGGAAAAAACCTAGAAAATTAGTATTCTTAGATTTTGACCACGATTTTGGGCATGGAATTTAGAGAAAATTATATATTTGAATTCGTGAAGCTATGGGAAAACTTTATCTTCGGGAAATTTTGGAATCCCGCACGTGGGCCCGAGGGCAATTTTGTCAACTTTTCGTTCGGAGTTAGGAATTGTTATAAATTGGACTATATTGAGTAATTGAACATATATTAATGGGTTTATATAATTATTGGCTAGCTTTGGAGCTTTGTTCATCGGTTCGAGTCTTCGAAAGGGCGTGGAATGCCAGTTATGGATCTTCGAAGCAAGGTGAGTCTCCTTTCTAACCTTGTAAGAGGGAATTATCCCCATAGGTAAATTAATTGGTTATGTGCTCCTAATTGTGGGAGCTACGTACGCACGAGGTGACGAGAGTCCGTGCGTAGCTACATTATGCTATTGTCCGGGTAGTCTAGGACCCAGAAGCATGCTATAC
>NW_017681865.1:0-3263 GCF_001879085.1 Nicotiana attenuata | reverse complement strand
TTGGAAAGAAAAGGCTCCTCGGTTTTTTGGCCGGGAGATCCTCGGTTTTTGGCCGGGATTTGGAAAGAAAAAGCTCCTCGATTTTTTTTCCGGGAGATCCTCGGTTTTTGGCCGAGATTTGGAAAGAAAAAGCTCCTCGGTTTTAGGCCGGGAGATCCTCGGTTTTTTGGTTCCGGGATTTGGAAAGAAAAAGCTCCACGGTTTTTGTGCCGGGAGATCCTCGGTTTTTGTTCCGGGATTTGGAAAGAAAAAGCTCCACGGTTTTTGTGCCGGGAGATCCTCGGTTTTTGTTCCGGGATTTGGAAAGCAAAAGCTCCACGATTTTTGTGCCGGGAGATCCTCGGTTTTTGTTCCGGGATGTTGGGAAAGAAAAAGCTCCACGGTTTTTGTGCCGGGAGATCCTCGGTTTTTGTTCCGGGATTTGGGAAAGAAAAAGCTCCACGGTTTTTATGCCGGGAGATCCTCGGTTTTTGTTTCGGGATTTGGGAAAGAAAAAGCTCCACGGTTTTTGTGCCGGGAGATCCTCGGTTTTTGTTCCGGGATTTGGGAAAGAGGGAGATCCTCGGTTTTTGTTCCGGGATTTGGAAAAGAAAAAGCTCCACGGTTTTTGTGCCGGGGGATCCTCGGTTTTTGTTCCGGGATTTGGGAAAGAAAAAGCTCCACGGTTTTTGTGCCGGGAGATCCTCGGTTTTTGTTCCGGGATTTGGAAAAGATAAAGCTCCACGGTTTTTGTGCCGGGAGATCCTCGGTTTTTGTTCCGGGATTTGGGAAAGAAAAAGCTCCACGGTTTTTGTGCCGGGAGATCCTCGATTTTTGTTCCAGGATTTGGGAAAGAAAAAGCTCCAAGGTTTTTGTGCTGGGAGATCCTCGGTTTTTGTTCCTGGATATTTAAGGAATGGGATCCTATACTATCATGATTTGTTTTTCTTTTTGGGATTTTTATTTTAACTTCTTTTCTTCTTTCTTCTATCTTTTGTTTTTCCTTTTTCATGTTTTTCCTTTTATTTAGCAAAACACATGAAAGAACTTGGGGAGAGGAAACTTCCTTTTTGGTCGTTTTCCTGCTGCAAAGCTGTTTCAGCGTTTGCGCATTTCATTTCTTTTGGACTGCACCTGCTTCTTGCACGGTTGCCTTGAATTAAGCCTGTTTTCAACAAAGAACAATTTGTTAGTTTGAAACGGTGGTTGGTTTTGTGGCCTTGATCATCCTAATTGCTTGATCCCGGCTCCATCTCTGTTGAGAACTTTGCTGCTTGTTTGCCTTTGAGGGTGAATTTCTTTTCAAACCGACCGGGTTCAGCCTTCAGGATTTCATTATGAATCGCCCGTGTGGGCTCTGACCTTGTCACTTTATTCTGCCCTTGCCTTTGATTTTCTTTCTTTTCCAATATTTTTGCTTCAAAAGCATCAATCACTATGGTCAGTCGAGATTGGCCTGACGCACTCGCTGAGGCTGGGTATTTCTTCGACTCTGACCAGGCGAAGCCCTGTGAAACCGGTCCTGCCACCTTTTCTTTGTACTAGTTACGGAATCAGAGATAAACCGAAAGGGATTCAAAGAAAAAGTATGCAAAAGGCAAGCATATGATTTTAAAGAGAAGCATCCCTTTCGGGGAAAAAGAAGGACTTATCTGGGGTGTGCATGCTGGCTTCAAATGAACATGACATGCTTTTTGGACTGGATGCCCGACCCACACAAACTTTCCGGCTTCTCGTGAACCCATTAATCAGTATTTCAAAAACAGGGAACCTTTGCCAGGACTCTTTTAGTGATGAGATGTCTTCTTTTCGGCCGACAGCGCCCTTCGCGGGTTTTCGCTAATCGACCTCTCTCATTTCTCTTCTCACCATCGCCCGATAGTGCTCTTTACGAGTTTTCACCCAACGGACTCTCTCATTTTTAATTTCTCTTCTCACCGTCGCCTTATGGTGCCCGAAGGTTTTCACCGATAAGACTCTCTCATTCTATTTCTCTCAATTTGGACTATACCAGCTTCCAACAATATTGCTTTTCAATTCCCACGCCTTTGCCAATTGATCAGAAGGACTTGGACAAGGTTTTGGGTAAAAAGAATTCTGGACGGAGGTACAACTATGGAACCATTTCGGCGGATTCATGGCCGAACCATTATATCATCTGCCTCAGTTTCATTTTTTGGGGAAATTGGGATTTTTGTTTTGGTGTGACTGAACCCCAGAGAGAGGCTGCCTACGTACCCTTTCGGGATCAAGTCAAACGTAGTTCAGGTACATTTGTTTTTGTTGTTTTGTTTTTTTTGGTTTTTTTTTTCATCATATTTTCTCTTTTTTTTTTTTTTAATAATACTTTTGGGTTCCAAAGAGGGTAGCCAAAGAAGGGTAACCCGGCTCAAATGGGTTTACGAAGGGTTGATAGTGTTTGGATAGCGAGAAAGAAAGCCTTCGTCATCTCAATTGCACAAAAGCCATCGCCGAATGAGGATTAGACGTAGTACCTTTTTACTGCATCTGCATTGACTGCTGTCTCAGGATCATTCCCTTCGATGTCTCCCAGATACAGTGCTCCTCTTGGCAATATTTTTCGGATGATGTATGGACCTTTCCAATTAGGGGCAAACTTCCCTTTTGCTTCCTGATGATGAGGGAGAATGCGTCTGAGTACCAGCTGTCCCACTTCAAAATTCCTGGGATGCACTTTCTTATTATAGGCACGGGCCATTCTTTGTTGGTACAGCTGTCCGTGACAAACCGCGGCCATCCGTTTTTCATCAATTAATGACAATTGCTCTAGTCGGGTTTTAACCCATTCACTGTCCTCAATCTCCGCCTCAACGATTATCCGGAGTGAAGGAATTTCCACTTCTACAGGTATGACTGCTTCAGTACCGTAAACTAACAAGTACGGTGTTGCTCCAATTGATGTACGTATTGTGGTGCGATATCCAAGTAATGCGAAGGGTAACTTTTCATGCCATTGCCGGGAGCTTTGAATCATCTTTCTCAAAATCTTCTTGATGTTCTTATTTGCTGCCTCGACAGCACCATTGGCTTTTGGCCGATAGGGAGTTGAGTTTCTATGCGTTATCTTGAATTGTTCACATACCTCCTCCATCAGGCGACTGTTCAAGTTAGCTGCATTGTCGGTAATAATAATTGCAGGAATGCCAAAGCGGCAAATGAGATTGGAGTGCACAAAGTCTACCACGGCTTTCTTGGTGACTGACTTGAGGGTGATGGCTTCAACCCATTTTGTGAAATAGTCAATTGCTACCAGTATGAACCTA
>NW_017681864.1:10009-10816 GCF_001879085.1 Nicotiana attenuata | reverse complement strand
GGACAAATTGAAGAGGAGTTCAAGGAGGATTGATTGGAGGTAAGTTCCTTGGCCGTAAATACATAGAGATTATGATAGATTTAACATAGAAATTGGTTGAAATTCATCAAAAGGGGGTAAAGCTAGGGCTTGAGAATTGGTAATTTAAAAATGGAATTTGAAGAGTCAAATGGACTCCGATTTTGGTAAATTTGATATGTATAGACTCGTGGCGAGATGAGGAATCCATTGATGTGAATTTTCTGATTTTTCGAGAAGTGGGCCCGGGGCTCGGGTTTTGCTAGTTTCGAGATTTTTGCTATTTTTCGATTGTTTTCGATTGGGTATTGTTCCCTTAGCATATTGTGATGTATTCGCTCTGATTTTGGTTAGATTCGACGCGCGTGGAGGCCGATTTGAGGGGCAAAGGCGTCGCGAGCTAGAGATTTCACCGGTTCGAGGTGAGTAATGATTGTAAATGATATCCTGAGGGTTTGAAACCCCGGATTTGCACCCATAGTGCTATATTGAGGTGACTTGCACGCCGGATAGAGAGCGTGGGGTAGAGCACCGTTGGGCATTGTGACTTGGTCCATCCCGGTTGTTGATTTTACCGCGTAATTGACTGAAACTTATTTGATATTTCATGATTTGGGCTGATTGCCGTATTTGGGCTTCGTACCAATTATTTGAATCCTTCAGGGATTGATATCACCGTTTTTGCATTATTTTTGCATATTATTTGATCTCGGTCCAAGGTTTTAAATACTGTTTCGCAAACTCAGCCATCTTTCTAAGATTTGAAAACTTAAACTATAATTTATTGAC
>NW_017681864.1:0-8548 GCF_001879085.1 Nicotiana attenuata | reverse complement strand
CTAACCTTGTAGGAGGGAATTGTCCCCATAGGTAAAATAATTGATTATGTGCTCCTAATTGCGGGGGCTACGTACGCACGAGGTGACGAGAGTCCGTGCGTAGCTACTATTATGCTATTGTCCGGGTAGTTAGGACCCACAACATGTTATACTTGGATTATTTATGAACCCCTTTGATAGCTTGAATTGCTTAGATCACCTCAGGTTAGTAAATGAATTTAAAAAGGGATTAAACGTCATTTTCCTGAATTGTTAAAAGAGAAATTTGCTTTATTTGGATAATGTCCCCCAGTAAATCTTGATTGATTGTTTGAGCATGTATCTCTATGTGTGCCTTTGTCGCATGCATGATTCGCGTGTGTGTTTATTTTATGTTGACCGCGTCGCAGGTTAGTTCGCGAGCGGGGTAATAGATGCATCTATAGGCACGCCGTCGACCCTCGACAAGTGCACAGTTTATTTCTGTTGGATCGGGTCGTCGCCTCGGTGTGATTTGCGCATATTATATTGTTGCTTGAGAACTTTAAATGTGGAATTTGCCCTTCGTGGCTTGATATAAATTGATAAGATAATAAAGAGTAAACCTTGAAAATCCTTGATTATTTGTTAAAGGTGTTTATCTGTTTTCTGGCTTCGTGAATTAGAACTGCTATATAAATCTATGATTTCCTCACATTTTTAGTGTATTGTCAATTGACCTCTAGTAAGTGTCGAAGTTGACCATCTCGTCTCTACTTCTTCGAGATTAGGCGGGATACTCATTGAGTACACGTTGTTTACGTACTCATACTACACTTCTGTGCATTTTTGTTGCACAGGTATATTTATTTCTAGCAGCCCACTTGGCGTAGCAGCGCGGATGATTTGGGGGCTAGGTCAGTTGCATTATTCGAGGCGGCCCGCCGCTAGTATAGCCCTCTTCAGTACATTGTATTTGTTTTCCGCCCATTGTATTCCGGACGGATGTTGTATTTTATTTCCTTATCAGTAGATGCTCATGCACTTGTGACATCGGGTTCTGGGATGGTTTGAAGTATTGTATTAATTGCTTATCATTTAAATTTGATTAAGACCATATTCTTTAAAATTGCTAAACCTGAAGAAAAAATCCTAGATTTCAAAAGTATTAAAACGAGATTTTGATTAAGTAATTCGGTTGGCTTGCCTGACAGCAGTGTCCGGCGCCATCACGACCCTTAGTGGATTTTGGGTCGTAACAATATGGTATCAGAGCACTAGGTTCCTAGGGTCTCACGAGTCATGAGCAAGTCTAGTAGAGTCTCGCGGATCGGTACGGAGACGTCTGTACTTATCCTCGGGAGGCTGCAGGACTGTTAGGAGTACTTCCCTTCTTGATTCCTTATCGTGCGATTTGATCCCTGGAGGCGTATGCCTTTAATTCATTCCTACTCAATCTTACGCGACGTAGAGCGCTTGTTATAAATCGATAATTGAAGAATCATGATGGTACGGCAGTTGTGATACAGGATGTTTCTCCTAGTTTAGCGGATCGGATTATTATCGTCGCTTTATGGAAGAATATTTTATTGCTTCAGCTCAGTAACGGTACTTCTGAGGGCTTTGGGGCTAGGCACAAGTTGCCATGATGCCTATGAATGACTGTTCCGCGGTAGCGATATGATGGTAGGATGTTGCCCACGTGTCGGGGCAGTGAATGACTTGAAGGGAGGTTTACTCACTACTTAATCAAGAGATTCGGTATTTTATTCCCGGCAGCGGGAAAGACAAGCGGACTAAGGATGGTCAGGTGTGGGCTGGTGGAAGTAATGAGACATGGTATTCGCAAGCGTGGTAGAGTTTTCTTCTATGAAGGGGTGTCATTTTCCTAATTGAACGTACTAAGTTCGCCGGTGTTATGACCTTCTACAATTCTCCTTTGGGGCAAGCTATTGTGAAACAGCATTGGAAATGCAGCTTTTCAGATATCGCAGGGTGCGGTAGTTCAGGGTTGAATCAGCGTTTCTAATGTCGACGGTATGAGAAGGATGATCTTCCAAAAGGTGTAAAGTTAGCAGCAATTGTGGGTTCAAGTGCCACGAAGATAGATTTCATTTAAGGTAGCAAGTGAGCAGCAAAGGATGAGGAAAGATATGTGGGAAGTGTCAGGCGGTGGCTAAAATTTCTAGAAGGCCGAATATAAGAGGCCAAGGGTTGAGTAGTCGATTAAGGGGATGAGTTCCGCCAAAGTGGGAGAGTGGCGGAGTTGAATATGGGCTTTGAGTGGGATGACCACGTACCTTAAGGAGAGTTTGGGGCGATTTAAGAACATTAGTGCTTGGTTATTGGGGTCTACGGATCTAATTTGAAGTAGGGATTCTTGTGCGGCAGGAGATTTAATATAACGAAAAGGAGTTGCCTAAAAGAAAGAAGGATACAACATAACTTGGGGTTGGAGGAATATTGCCGCGCATTTAATTGATGTCCACGAGGGGTCAATGGACCGGTGCAGCTAGAGAGTGAGCTCGGACTCAGGATGGGTTATTGATGTCGTAATGGTTGTACCCCGTGCAACAACATTGGAAGATGCCGGGGAGAGCTTTTGTAGGTGGGTTACCCAAGTGAGCAGGTTAGCAGTCGCGTGATTGGCGAGGCTTCTGTGAAGAATTTTATCGGTTATATAGCAAACAGATCGGTTGTGCAAATGTGTTCGATGAGTCAGAATATTAGAAGGGGGTTTTACAAAAAGATTTCAAGAATTTTGGCGATTGATTGTGCAAGGTCATGTCAATAAGAGATAAACAGGACGGGTGAGTTCCAGATTTGTGAAACAAGGGCTTCAAGCCAAGTGGGAGAGTCCCACCGCCTATGATGGGGTTGCATGGTTAATTACTTGCGAGGTATCTGGTGATTAGCATATTGATGGGTTATTTCAGCTATGGGAAAAGAACATGAGTGGTAATTCGAGCTAATGAATTGTCGAAATGCATGCCATGGTTGGCCTTATTGGCTCATGTTCAGACTTGGGAAAGATTCAGGATTTATGCCTTGTATAAATGCAGGTTTCAAAGGAAGTGATTCCGCCGGGTGCCTCGTCGAGAGGGTATTCATGTGTTATAAGATTTATGGAGTTGATTATATTCGGGACCAAGTCAGAGCGGGTGGCTCTCAGTAACGGTCCTAATGGATTCAAAAAAAGGTAAAGTATGGTGCCAAATGATTTCGAGCCTATAAGTATAGTTAAAAATCAAGCTTTGCAGCAGCCTATGAGGAGAGGCACAGAGTGTTCTATGATGTTTTGACTTGCAGTGTAGAACTTGAGAGGAAAATGAGAAGAGATTTCAGATTCATAATAGGATTAGCAGAATGGGCATATCAGTTGAGGGTGCGAATATGCGCGCAAGGAAGGTATGAAGTGGTTCGCGGGATTCGGTACAACATGGTCTCGTGATTCGAGGTCACTCGAGATGGGTGCAGATGGAGTGTGTTATGTGTTGGATGGAGTTAGTATTATCTCTAAGGCAATCAAGGATAAATTGGAAGAAGGTAGATTGATTAGCCATAGTTGAATTTGGCATATTGGTGTTAGTGATCAGTTCCTTCAGCGTGATCAAGTTATGCGAGTGATTTGTGATGGTACGTATCAGGCTTGTCAGCCGCCGTAATTGATGTTATTCAGAAGCTTTCTACTGTTATGGCTTGTTATGTGGAAGCAGATTCCGGAAGGGCAATGGTGGCTTAGACCACTACTTAGAGATTTACATATTCTACGATTATGGGAATTCACCTGTGTGATACTATGGATCTCCTGAAGTGAGTCAAGTGAAAAGTTTTTATATGATGAAGTGTTAAACCTATTAGTGGTTCCGAAGCTATGATGAAAAACGAGTTCTATCGTATACTGGCATGTTAAGTGCAGTGAGTGGTATGGAATTTGCAGTGAAGATCAAGGTAGCAGCTCGGTGTGGACAAGGATGTCATGAGCTCAGATGAGCAAGAAAGGAGTTTCGATGTTTAAGGTAAGATGGTATTGTCTTCAGCGTCACCTGAGATTGGTGTTTTGTAAAAAGGGGCTTGTGTCATGGTTGATGGTTCTTGATCGCTTTTCAGCGTTAGTGCGGCCGGTGGTTTGGATGTGTGGACCTGTTATGCATTTCGGAAGATTGTGGGAGTGAGTACCACAGGAAGATCGTATAAGTGTGGCATGTAGTCACTTGATTGATTGAAGCAATTAACCAAGTATGAAGATTTGCGATGATATCGATAAGTTGAGGATATATGCCTGGAGGGCACTCCGTTACTGAGTTGTGGGTTGTGGATGAGTACTCCGGCTATGATGGTTGTCCTTGTGTGTTATGAGAAGAGGAAAATTAGTATGGACCTTTGAAAGGTTATTGGCTTAGTCTAATATGATCAGGATCGACTTGAGGTCGGTGGATGGGTTTAAATATGAATTTGGGCTCTATGTCAGGTCAGTCGTGTTCATTTCAGTTATGTGCTCCTTATGGAGTAGGTAGGGTGTTATTTCGTTGCCAAATATTTCATGTAATGATGCGTTGCGCCGTGTGAGTTGGGAGACGGCTTGAAAAATTGCTTATGTGTTGAGGATCCGCGTAGAGATGATGTTATATGAGCAGGATGCTTTAGAGATTTCAAATCGTGTATCGCACCTCAGTCGTGCTTGAGTTTTGTGGCTTCTGACGCTATATGTCTCCCCAGGGATGGAATTATGCACTTCGTGTGCTAGTGACCGATATTCGGTATATCATTGAAATGAGCAATCTAGCTCGGTGCGTATCTCCTTATGCGAGTTTTATGGGTGGATCGGGTGGCACGCCGCCATGGTTATATTTTTCGGATCGGGTTGCGCGCCGCAACAGTGTGAACCTGAGTACAGATCCCCGTATCTGTTTTTATGTGTTTTGTTTCCTATTTTCTGAGGATAGCTTATATTAGCTGTGTGCCCGCGTCGCATGTATGATTCGCGAGCGGGGTGTTTGTTAATTAAGTCCACCGCGTCGCATGTATGATTCGCGAGCGGTGTAGTTGAGTTTCCTTCTCAAAGTTTGCTTTCCTTTATATCGCGTTCGCTATGGTAGCCTATTGGCACATTGTAGCATCATATGGGAATTTTGGTCATGTCGAGGTGGCTTATTGCCTGAGCAGTTCGTACTGGGTGAGACGAGATCATTGGATTTAGGATCAGTGCAATCTGACTATACGAAGTACATTAAGGAGCTAAGACCATTATTTGGTTCAGAATGAGGTGATGGTTATTGTCAGAAGTATAAACCCAAAATGATTGGTTGATTCGGCAGTTGATCATGAATTTCTGCACATCTCTTCCGTCGTGGCGGTATTGTAAGAGTTAGAGTAAGACTTGTGTATGTCATGAGGTGCAATGGGAGCATCAGATTCGGGGAATTTCGACTAAGTTGATCAGAAAATGTTATTGTGGTCTGGTAAGTAAGATGATGCAAGGTGTGAATTCAGCAAAGTTACGCAGTCATGTTTGGGTACAGCGTGTAGTGATTGATACGGTGTTCGTATGTTGGAAACAGGCTGACAGAGAATTCCGGATGTTGGAATTAGGCTCTAAGGCCTATCTGCTTGAATAAAAGGGAATATCTTCAGAACTGATCGAGCTAATGTGCTCAACTGAGTGGTGGTAGCACGGGAAGGTGCATGAGAAATTAACCGGTGATTTCAGACTACTTCAGTGTAGTTCTCAGCACGTTCCAGGACGAACGTATGTTTAAATGGGAGAGAATGTAACGACCCGACCGATCGTTTTGAGTCCTAGCGCTCCGTTCAGCAGTCGGAGGCCATGAACAGCTTCATTTCAGGCATTACGACTTGTACGCGTGGTCGGAATTGAATTTCGGGAAGTCCAGAGTTGATTTGGAAAGAGAATTCTCATTTCGGAAGCTTAAAGTTGAAAGAATGAACTAAGATTGGAATTTTGAGTAAACGACCTCAGAATCGGGATCTGAAGGTTCCAGCAGGTTCGTATGATGATTTCGGACTCTGGCGTATGCCCGGTTCGGGTTTCGGATAACCCGAGAACGTTTTGGCGTCTATTGTGGAAGCTAGCATTTTAGAAGAAATTTCATAAGTTTGACTTGAAGTGCATTTCAGTGTTATCGATGTCCATTTGGGATTCCGAGACTGTGAATAGCTCCGTATGGTGATTCTGGAGTTGGGGGCGCGATCCGAAGTGAATTCGGAGGTCCGTAGGTCATTTTGGAGCCATTTGGCTAAAGATAGAAATTTGAAGGTTTTTGAGAAGTTTGACCGGAGGTGGACTTTTTGATATCGGGGTCGGAATCCAATTTCGAAAGTTGGAGTAGGTCCGTAATGTCAAATATGACTTGTTCGCAAAATTTGAGGTCAATCGGACGTGATTTGATAGGTTTAAACGTCGGAAATAGAAGCTTGAATTTTTGAAGTTCATTAAGTTTGGATTGGAGGTCGATTAATGATTTTATCATTGTTTGATGTGATTTGAGGCCTCGAGCGAGTCCGTAATGTGTTTTGGGATTGGTTGGTATGTTTGGTTGGGGTCCCGGGGGCCTCGGGTGGATTCCGGGTGATTAACGGATCGAAATTTGGAATTTTGGATAGCTGAAGGATCTGGTTGCTGGTATTTTCGCTTCTGTAGTGGGTTAGCCGCAGAAGCGGTCCGCAGAAGCGGAAAGAAAGCCGTAGAAGCGGAGGGTTGGTCAAGGCTCGAGGACCGCAGATGCGGTCGAGATTCCGCAGAAGCGGAACCGCATCTGCGGAGGTGCTGTCGCAGAAGCGAAAAGGGGGAGGCCCAGGGGAGACCGTAGATGCGGCAATGTGACCGCACCTGCGGAACCGCAGAAACGGTCAAGGAACCGCAGGTGCGGAAATAGCTGGAGGCAGAGGGGTTGTTTTAAAGTCAGATTTTGGTCATTTCTCTTCCATTTTTCATGGCTTGGGCGATTTTTGGGGAGCTTCAAGAGAGGATTTTCACCATCAATGATAAGGTAAGTTATCCCCACCTATTTTGAGTTAAATACATCATCTATGTATGGATTTGAACATTGAAATTAGTATGAATTTGAGGTTTTGGTGGAAAACCTAGAAAATTAGTAAACTTGGAATTTAGCCACGATATTGAGTATGGAATTTAGTGAAATTTATATATTTGAGTTCCTAAGGTCATGGGTAATCTTTATCTTCGAAAAAAATTTGAATTTCCGGGCACGTGGGCCCGAGGGCATTTTGGTCAACTTTTCGATCGGAGTTAGGAATTTCTATAAATTAGATTGTAATGATTAATTGAGCATATATTAATGGATTTGCGTAACCGTTGGCTAGTTTTGGAGCGTGGTGCATCAACTAGAGTCTTAGGAAGGGCGTGGAATGCCAGTTATGGACCTTCGGAGCGAGGTGAGTCTCCTTACTAACCTTGTAGGAGGGAATTGTCCCCATAGGTGAAATAATTGATTATGTGCTCCTAATTGCGGGGGCTACGTACGCACGAGGTGACGAGAGTCCGTGCGTAGCTACTATTATGCTATTGTCCGGGTAGTTAGGACCCACATCATGTTATACTTGGATTATTTATGAACCCCTTTGATAGCTTGAATTGCTTAGATCACCTCGGGTTAGTAAATGAATTTAAAAAGGGATTAAACTTCATTTCCTGAATTGTTAAAAGAGAAATTTGCTTTATTTGGATAATGTCCCCCGGTAAATCTTGATTGATTGTTTGAGCATGTATCTCTATGTGTGCCTGCGTCGCATGCATGATTCGCGAGCAGGGTGTGTGTTTATTTTATGTTGACCGCGTCGCAGGTTAGTTCGCGAGCGGGGTAATAGATGCATCTATAGGCGCGCCGTCGACCCTCGGCAAGTGCACAGTTTATTTCTGTTGGATCGGATCGTCGCCTCGGTGTGATTTGCGCATGTTATATTATTGCTTGAGAACTTTAAATGTGAAATTTGCCCTTCGTGGCTTGACATAAATTGATAAGATAATAAAGAGTAAACCTTGAAAATCCTTGATTATTTGTTGAAGGTGTTTATCTGTTTTCTGGCTTCGTGAATTAGAACTGCTATATAAATCTATGATTTCCTCACATTTTTAGTGTATTGTCAATTGACCTCTAGTAAGTGTCGAAGTTGACCATCTCGTCTCTACTTCTTCGAGATTAGGCGGGATACTCATTGAGTACACGTTGTTTACGTACTCATACTACACTTCTGTGCATTTTTGTTGCACAGGTATATTTATTTCTAGCAGCCCACTTGGCGTAGCAGCGCGGATGATTTGGGGGCTAGGTCAGTTGCATTATTCGAGGCGGCCGCAGCTAGTATAGCCCTCTTCAGTACATTGTATTTATTTCCTGCCCATTGTATTCCAGACGGATGTTGTATTTTATTTCCTTATCAGTAGATGCTCATGCACTTATGACACCGGGTTCTGGGATAGTTTGAAGTATTGTATTAACTGCTTATCATTTAAATTTGATTGAGACCATATTCTTTAAAATTGCTAAACCAGAAGGAAAAATCCTAGATTTCAAAAGTATTAAAACGAGATTTTGATTAAGTAATTCGG
>NW_017681863.1:0-10817 GCF_001879085.1 Nicotiana attenuata | reverse complement strand
TAAAGGATAGTATGCCAAATTGTGTGAGAAAACTCGATATGGTTGATACTCCTAATTGCTCTTATGTGTACCAAATGTATTTGATTGATTGTGTCTAGCTGTTGGTAATCTATAAAGATGTTTGAAATGAGTTTGGGAAAATGAGTGTGGCCAACGTGCCGAGAACTTGAGTTATAATTGTGCATGGTGGTGCCTATGACATGAGAAAATGTGAACATATTATGAAATGAGCCTTGACTTTACTTTCCGTAAATGACTTAAAAAATAAAGTGGCCTAAACGCTTTGTACTCAATTTATGCCCATAAGTGGCTGTTCAAGATAATGATTTGCCTTATAAGTACCTCCGATGTGATCCGAGTTGCTACATACTCCGATGTTGAAATTGTATATTGTCATGATTGGAAAGGAGTAATTCAAGAATCATTGGTGTAATTGCTTGTTTATGACTTTGATGTGTGTTTCTATTATGGTTTGGTGTGTACCCTCCTTTGGGAAGTATCCTTTATGTTTAAAGTTCCATTGCTTGAACTTGAGGTGTATGATTTCTGAAATACTCTATATGCCCATGATTCATGTTTTCTCTCATGTGTACTTGGCATCTTGAATTGAATGGCTTGTTGTTGAAATTGATATTGATGTGAAATATGTGGAAAGAACTCGAATTATGAAATGTGACCTAGTGCCAAGTATGATGTAATGATTGTGGCCCCAAGTGCCGATGAACTGATATATGTGCAATAAAAATTGAAATGAGATGACTAATGGAAAAGGGAAACATCTTGGTAAGACGGCTTGGCCGATCGGGCCATATCGGACGCCATGCCGCACACATGGTGGTATTGTGCTAATATTGAAACTGGAAAGTAACAATGAAATTGTGATTGAGGTACACGTCTCAAATAAGACGGCTTAGCTGATCGGGCCAAGAACGGACGCCATGCCGCACACATGGTGGAACTGTGCTTGAAATGGGAATTGATATGGTAGAAAAATGTCTCCAAGGGAGATGACCTAGCCGGTCGGGTCGTGATCGCACTTCGTGCTAAGATTCACGGTGGAATATGTATATGTATCTAAAGGCACAGAAATTGTGATTGAAATTGAGAGTTGGTTGTGATGTGCATATTGTGAACAATGGTATTGTGAACAGTGGAATGGTGAATTGTGGTGAATCGGTATTAAATACTTCTATCCAATAATAGTATTGTCTGCATATCCCGAGTTTCATTTTCACCATATGAACTTTCCTATATTGAAAAATTGCTATGTTTAACTTGGTCTTTGGATATCATTGATCGTTACTTGTTCTTTACATGGTTGTCTTTTCTTATATTGGCATTTTATTTTGAAAGAGGACATTTAGCTATTAATACTAGTACTATTTGACAGTACTAACGTCCATTTTGCCGGGGGTGCTACATCTATAAATGGATGTAGGTGGTTCCATAGCAGACAGTGTTGGTCGCAGCTAGTGGCGTATCCTCTTTTCAGCCGACTTGGTGAACCCCACTTCATTCCGGGGTCCTGTATCATCTGTTCATCATGTGCTTGAATATTAAGGTATAGCCGGAGCCTTGTTGCCGGCATTTTTGTATCTCTCTTCAGTTGTATTTAGAGGCTCCGTAGACAGGTTGTGGGTGGTGTTGGGTATTGGAATTAAAATAGAAATATTGATGTTTGGCAAAGATGTATAAAACTTGTAATATCTTCAAAATTATGAACGAAGTTTCTAATGCAAATGAAATAGAAGTCGTTAATGATATATTTATAGAATTTGATTAATGGTGTACATTTCCTTTTTATTCAAAGACGAATTTGGGTAGTATGAAACCTAACAGGCTTGCTCAGTCGGGTTTACTCGGTTGAGCGCCGGTCGCGCTCCTCGGTTTTGGGGCGTGACAAACTTGGTATCAGAGCCTAAGGTTTTAAAGTGTCCTAGGATGTCTCGGAGCCGTGTCTAGTAGAGTCCTTCTTATCGGTGTGTTGTCGACTACATCTATAAGTTGGAGGCTATTCGGACATTTAGGAATTTCACCCTTCTTTGATACTCCAGATCGTGCGGTAGAACCCAAGATAGGGAGCTAATTTCGTCGCTATGTCTTATTCTCAAAATGAGATATCTTGAAACTATAATCCACGAGTTTGAAGCAGTAAAGAGGGAATGACCCCACCATTGAATCTGAGGGAGATTGCCCAAGAGTTTGTTAAGAGAATGTATCGAGCCATGGAGGGATTGGTAGAACATGTTGCTAAGGGGAGTGCCATTGTCCCTATCAATGTCAATGCACCACCAGATCATGTACTATATCAGTATGTTACCAACGTATGTTAGGGATGTGGAGTCGAGGGGTATCGATTAAGCTATTGCCCTATCAACCTAAAGTCACTAGGTAAGTCACTCCTTAGTACATCAATATGAACAACACAAAATTTCTACTTGTTGTATATGTATATCCATATTGAAGAGTTCTCATAAACATGGTCTTAACAAGATGTTGAATCATAAAATATTGCATGCACCTACTCTTTGAACGAGACGCATTATTCGTGAATCCCCTCTATTACAAATTCTCCTATTTACATCCTCTTGTGGAATTGAGTTCTATAGTTATGTCCTTTAATTGAGTTATAACTCTAGGATTAATGCTTCCCACTCGCTTTCCTAAATTCTCAACAAGGGACTATACCTGATGAATTTCTTACAGAATCTTTTTAATTAAATGGACAACATCTGCTCATTTGTGCTTATGCATTCACCGTCGTAAAGTTTACCTATGTGGTGTCAAGTTCCATGTAAAGCATCCCAGTGTTGCGATCCCTCTCGAGTCACTCTTTTCCTCACTGGTGTATATGGCTTCTATGGTTTGAACAGTGACTCTACTCTCTTGCGAGTATCATGAAACCTTTTCACTGTCTATTAACATAAGAGCATACCTTAGCACCTATCATATGGGTGCATGTCAATCGAAATGGTCACCGTGTGCATAAAGTCTCTCTGAAAATTGAGTTCCTCACATCTCCGTCATAGGAAGATCTTGTGTCGCCATCTTAGTATAACTTTCGTGTCCACTTGGGACATCCCGCAGTAAGTAGCTCACTTTGTTCCTAGTATTGTGGTTGCCCGTGACGTAGTATTGTATTGCAGTTTAGGAGTTAATATAGCAGAAGCATGTCCAGCTCATAACAATTGTTTATTTTCTCTTTACACCTCCACAACATGCGTTAATTGTGTTCCTTAGTTAGTGAATTCATTGTGCTAGTTTCCCAACACCTGTTCGATAACCATGAGAGAACGTGTCCTTCTATGTGTCGCTATACACTTCTTTTCTCATAAGGATCCTCAATAGGCTCTCCGTCAAGATCAAATGCACATTTGGGGGTTATCATAGCACAACGCCTACTTCTCATGTTTTCCTGTCTTTCATTAGCATCTGGGTACTTCTCAAGTCAGAATCCATAGAGAACTCATCATGAAAATCTGCAGACCTTACATGATTATTTTATACTGTCTCGTTGGGTTCGGTTGTCTTTACACACCCGACTTCTAGAATCATTGGCTATGTCATTGTCATGTGCGTGGAGTTTTGCTACCCTTGGTATTCCACCTCCCTGGGTGGATAGGAGTGTTATTTGTCTTTCTCCCCGGAGCATCATGTTAACCATTAGAACCCCTCTAACCAATACATGAATTCATCCCAATATTAAGATGGCCTAGCTATGTGGTTTCACTCGTGAAAGATTGAGATTAGATGGTTTCAGATTTTTGCACATATCATGAGCATATTGATTTGGAAGACAAGTTGTCGTATCTTTAGTTCTCTCATATAGGATCAATTATCGGGAAGGTTTAAGCTGTTTGAAATATGATAATCTCATAAGTGTTCAACTTCTTTTCACCCTCAGGGGCTTGTGGCATAGATTTCTTGTGTCAGTTAACGTTAGTAGTGTAATTCAACTTCATGTATTTTAAAACCCATGTCGCATTCAAGGTGCCAGAGTATTCTCATTCTTGATAAACTGATTTTCCCTACACTTCAGAAGACGACTGGGTCACGTACTTGAATATTCCTCCTTAATGATTCCTATTGCCAATGTCCTAGTTACCTCTATGCCTCATTTGTCTAATAATTGATGTCGTCACAATGATTAACCATGTCAGCATTGTTGGTAGTAATCTTCGTGTGTATTAGCATACAACCTCAGGAAGTACTGCTCCGCGCATTAATGAATTCTTGAATAATTCCAGCCCAATCTTGAACTTTGTTGTTGCTCATTGTATTAAATCTATTGGGTATTGAAGGTTCAAACAAGTCAAAGAGGAAGCTTCACCGTGTGATCACATATATTCGATAGGTAATTTATATGGTCAGTTTATGATAGCACATCTTAGAGTAATTGTTGAAGGTCATCAAAGGTTTAGCATGGGTGTCTGCGTAGAGATTGAGAGTTTAGGAGAGTGAACGGGTTAATCTCAATATTTTCCCCCTGAAGATGTTATGTGAATTGATAATGAAGGTGACATAAGTGTATTTCACATTAGGCCGCACTATGAGTATCATGTTTCCCCATCGTTGTTCTCCCTGTATTATCTGTTTTCATATGTCTATGTCTAATAAGGTAGTTGGAAATCCTTTGTGCATCATTCCGGTGGAAATTATTGAAGGAGAAGTTAATGGATAGTTGGCCTATGAAAGGTATCTATTTGTCATCTTTGTTAGGTAAGTTTGGGGGTGGAGATTGTTTCCGTGAATGTGTTATGGCAAGGCCTGTAAGTCGAGGGGGCCACCATGAAGGACGAAAATGTCGTGGAAAGAAAATATTTTCTCTCGATTGTATAGCAATTGGTTTTGATTTGAAAGGTACCTTCTAGGTGTTATAATTTAAAAATGTGCAGTCCATGTTCAGGTATCATTATGATAATGTAGCGCTTGTAATGCTGAGATTAGTGTTATGGATATGTACGTTGCGGTGCTTTGTCGAGTTGTGCAGTTAGAATGATTTTGGGGGTTCTCTGCCAGGTGGATAGGCCTAGTTACAAAGGAGATGCTACCGAAATTTTTGAAAAATTTGGGAGTTAGTCAAATTTAGGGACCTGAGGTAGGTTAGAAAAGAGATATATTATGTTAAGTGTTTGGGGCGGACTCTACTCCTCATTCGAGGACGAATGATCCTAAGCGGGGGAGAATGTAATGCCCCGAAAAATTTCGCTAAGTAATTTAAGATTTCGTGGTGCCAGGTAGGCTAATTATAATATTTTACGTGCTATTAACATGATGGACATCAATTGTATTTGGTAAATAAGTATATAAGTCTTATAATAAGTAATTTGGGGTCCAAGGAAAGGCCTAAGTCTAAGTTAAATTGAAAATTTTCATAATAGGCTAAAATTCCAAATGAGTTTCCACAAGTCCCCACTTTGGACAAGCACATGTAAATATAAATATATATATAAATATATATATATATATATATATATATATAAGGTTTTATGTGATGAAAAACCTATTAAATGAAAGGTCTTCGAGTCTAGTTTCTAACGCTTCAAACCGTTCGTCATTTGGACATTCCTACACAAAGTTATGAGCAGATTACCAAAGGCTGGCAAAATACAATCCTGTGGAAGATTCTGCGATCGCAAAATCATTATGCGGTCCGCATAATTGATCTGCGACCGCAAAAAATGGTCGCAAAATGGACCAGTGTAGCCCAGTTCTGGGCACCAGTTTTGTGGTGCTTTATGCGACCCGCATACCAATTGTGCGGTCCATTATGCGATCGCAGACCCGAGTTCGGAGGGTTAATTTTCCTATTCTCATAACCCGACCTCATTTTGATATATAGGCTTTGGGGTTCATTTTGGGTGATTTTATGTTCATTCTAGAGAGAGGTGAGAGCATTTTAGAGAGAGAAGGAGGAACCCAACATCTAAATCATCCAATCTTGCATCAATCTTCAAGAATCAAAGAACCCAATCACATGTTCTTCATCAAAGAGGTAAACTTCCATACCCCATAATTTTAATTTTGGGATTTTGATTAAAAATAGGTCATGAGAAGTATGATTCTTGGGTGTAATAGTATTATGGATACATGCATGTACCAATTAGGTTTGTGGGAAGATTGTTGAACACAAATAAGTAAAGATTGGGTTGGGTAATGAAGGAAATCTTGTAAAAGAGCTTTGAAATAAAGATGCACAACTAGTGTTTGATAAAATGCTCAAATGAGCCGAAACACGAATTTCCTAATTTGTGTGCGATTTTGTTATTTCTCAAAGTAGATTGGGATTGCTAGAATTTCCGGAACGTTGTAGTAACTTAAGGAAAGCTTAAACAAGGTATGTTGGCTAAACTTTTNAGGCTAATTATAATATTTTTACGTGCTATTAACATGATGGACATCAATTGGATATGGTAAATAAGAGCATAAGTCATATAATAAGTAATGTAGGGTCTAAAGAGAAGCCTAAGCCTAATTCAAAGTTGAAAATTTCACAATAGGCTAAAATTCCAAATGAGTTCGCACAAGTCCACACTTTAGACGAGCATTATAAATATATATAAGGTTTTATGTGATGACCAACCTATAAAATGAAAGATCTTCGAGTCTAGTTTCTAACGCTTCAAACCGTTCGTCATTTGGACATTCCTACACAAAGTTATGATCAAATTACCAAAGGCTGGCAAAATGCGATCCCGTGGCAGATTCTGCGATTGCAAAATCATTATGCGGTCCGCATAATTGATCTGCGATCGCAAAAATGGTCGCAAAGTGGACCGGTGTAGCCCAGTTCTGGGCACCAGTTTTGCGGTGCTTTATGCAACCCGCATACCAATTGTGCGGTCCATTATGTGACCGCAGACTCTAGTTTGGAAGGTTAATTTTCCTATTTTCATGACCCGACTCCATTTTGATATATAGGCTTTTGGGCTTCATTTGGGGCGATATTTTGATGATTTTAGAGAGAGGTAAGAGAATTTTAGAGAGAGAAGGAGGGAGCCTAACATTCTAACCATTCAATCTTTCATCAATCTTCAAGAATCAAGGAAACCAATCACAAGATCTTCATCCATGAGGTAAGGTTCTATACACTAGACTTTAATTTCGAGTTTGGGGTCTAAGATGGGTTATTGAGGTATGATTCTTGGGTGTAATAGTATTATGTATACATGCATGTACAAATAAGGTTTGTGGAGAGATTGTTGAACACAAATAAGTAAAGATTGGGTTTGGTAATGAGGGAAATCTTGTAAAAGAGCTTTGAAATGAAGATGCACAACTAGTGTTTGATAAAATGCTCAAATGAGCCGAAACCATGAATATCTTCCTAATTTGTGTTCGATTTTGTTATGTTCTCAAAGTATATTGGGATTGCTAGAATTTCCGGAACGTTGTAGTAACTTAAGGAAAGCTTAAACGAGGTATGTTGGCTAAACTTCCTCTCTTAGAATCGAATTCCATAAATGTTTTCATAAGTTCAAGTATGGTTGGCTCAAAGTTCATAAATCTTATATTCCGGGTTATTACCCATAAACATGACTATTCCGAAATGAGCCTTATGAATAAAGATATATATATTCTAAGTATGAGTTGCATATTAAAACGTTACGACTTTGAGTCATGTTTCAAATAAAGGCGAGTATGCCAAATTGTATGAGAAAACTCGATATGGTTGATACTCCTATTCGCTCTTATGTGTACCAAATGTATTTGATTGATTGTGTCTAGTTGTTGGTAATCTATAAAGATGTTTGAAATGAATTTGGGAAAATGAGTGTGGCCAACGTGCCGAGAACTTGAGTTATAATTGTGCCTGGTGATGTCTACGACATGAGAAAATGTGAACAGATTATGAAATGAGCCTTGACTTTACTTTCCGTAAATGACTTCAAAAATAAAGTGGCCTAAAGGCTTTGTAATCAATTTATGCCCATAAGTGGCCGTTCGAGATAATGATTTTCCTTATAAGTACCTCCAATGTGATCCGAATTGTTACGTACTCCGATGTTAAAATTGTATATTGTCGTGATTGGAAAGGAGTAATTCAAGAATAATTGGTCTAATTGCTTGTTTATGACTTTGATGTGTATTTCTAATATGGTTTGGTCAGTCCCCTCCTTTGGGAAGAATCCCATTGTGTTTAAAGTTCCATTGGTAATGAACTTGAGGTGTATGATTTCTGAAATGCTCTATATGCCCATGATTCATGTTTCCTCTCATGTATACTTGACATCTTGAATTGGATGGCTTGTTGTTGAGATTGATATTGATGTGAAATAAGTGGAAAGAACTCGAGTTATGAAATGCGGCCAAGTGCCAACTATGATGTAATGATTGTGGCCCCAAGTGCCGATGAATTGATATGTGTGATATAAACTTGATATGAGATGATTGATGGAAAAGGGAAAATGTCTTGGTAAGAAGGTCTAGCCGATCGGGCCGAGATCGGATGCCATAACGCACACATGGTGGTACTGTGCTGATATTGGAACCGGAAAGTGAGAATGAAATTGTGATTGAGATACATGTCTCAAATGAGGCAACCTAGCCGATCGGGTCGTGATCGGACTCCGCGCCAAAAAGTGATGGTATAGTGGATGATGATGTAACAGTAATAAATGTCTCCAAGGGAGATGACCTAGCCGGTCGGGTCGTGATCGGACCCCGTGCTAAGATTCACAGTGGAGTATGTATATGTATATGTATATATTGGCACAAAAATTAGTGATTGAAATTGGGAGTTGGTTATGATGTGCATATTGTGAACAGTAGTATTTTGAATTGTGGTGAATTGGTATTAAAGATCTTCTATCCAATAATAATATGGTCTTCATATTGCAAGTGTCATTTTTACCATATGAACTCTCGTATATTGAAAAATTGATATGTTTTAACTTGGCCTTTGGATATCATTGATTATTACTTGTTGTTTATATGGTTGTCTTTTCTTATATTGGCATTCTATTTTGAAAGAGGACTTTTAGCTATTCATACTAGTACTATTTGATAGTACTAACGTCCCTTTTGCCGGGGGCGCTACATCTTTAAATGGATGTAGGTGGTTCCGTAGCAGACAGTGTTGGTCGCAGCTAGTGGCGCATCCTCTTTTTTAGCCGACTTGGTGAGCTCCACTTCATTTCGGGATCCTGTATCATTTGTTCATCATGTACTTGTATTTTGAGGTATAGCCAGAGCCTTGTTGCCGGCATTTCCATACTACTGTTCAGTTGTATTTAGAGGCTCCGTAGACAGGTTATGGGTGGTGTTTGATAATGGAGAATTGAATTAGAAATATTGATATTTGGCAAAGATGTATAAAACTTGTAATATTTTGAAAATTATGAACGAAGTTGCTAATGGAAATGAAATGGAAGTCGTTAATGATATATTTATAGAATTTGATTAATGGTGTACATTTCCTCTTTATTCAAAGACGAATTTGGGTAGAATGAAATCTAGCAGGCTTGCTCAGTAGGGTTTACTCGGTTGAGCCTCGGTCGCGCTTCTCGATTTTGGCGCGTGACAAACTTGGTATCAGAGCCTAAGGTTTTAAAGTGTCCTAGGATGTCTCGAAGCCGTGTCTAGTAGAGTCCTTCTTATCGGTGTGTTGTCGACCACATCTATAAGTTGGAGGCTATTCGGACATTTAGGAATTTCACCCTTCTTTGATTCTCCAGATCGTGCAGTAGAGCTAAGGATAGGGAGGTAATTTCCTCACTATGTCTTATTCTCAAGATGAGTAATCTTGATATCCTAATCCATGAGTTTGAAAGGAATGGCCCATGATTGAGTCCGAGGGAGATTGCCCAAGGGTTTGTTAGGAGAATGTGTCGAGCCATGGAGGGATTGGTAGGACTTGTTGCTGAGGGGAGTACCCGTGTTCTTATTAATGTCACTGCACCACCAGATAATGTAGTTTATTAGTATGTTACCAACGTGCGTTAAGGATGTAGAGTCGAGGGGCATCGATAAAGTTATTTCCCTATCAAGCTATAGTCACCAAGTAAGTCACTCCTCAGTACATCATTATGAACAACACAAAATTTTGCTTGTTGTACATGTACATCCATATTGAAGAGTTCTCATAAACATGATCGTAACAAGATGTTGAATCACAAAACATTGCATGCACCTACTCTTTGAACGAGAAACATTATTCGTGAATCCACTCTATAAAAAAATTCTCTTATTTACATCCTTTTATGGAATTAAGATCTATAATTATGTCTTTGAATTGAGTCATAACTCTAGGATTAATACTTCCCACTTGCTTTCCTAAATTCTCAACAAGGGACTATACCCGATGAATTTCTTACAGAATCTTTTTATTTAAATGGACAACATCTACTCGCTTGTTCCTATACATGCACCGTCGTAAAGTTTACCTATTTGGTGTCAAGTTCCATGTAAAGCATCCCAGTGTTGCGATCCTTCTCGAGTCACTCTTTTACTCACTAGTGTATATGGCTTATATGGTTTGAACAGTCACTCTACTCTCTTGCGAGTATCATCACGAAACCTTCTCACTATCTAGTAACATAAGAGCATACCTTAACACCTATCATATGAGTGCATGTCAATTGAAATGGTCACCGTGTGCATAAAGTCTCTCTAAAAATTGAGATCCTCACATCTCCATCATAGGAAGATCTTGTATCGCCATCTTAGTATAACTTTCGTGTCCACTTGGGACATCCCGCAGTAAGTAGCTCACTTTGCTCCTAGTATTGTGGTTGCCCGTGACGTGGTCTTGTATTGCAGTTTGGGAGTTAATATAGCAGAAGCATGTCCAGCTCATAACAAATATTTATTTCTCT